>NW_023601543.1:41770109-41874849 GCF_014898055.3 Talpa occidentalis
TAAAATATTTTTAACCACGGTCATAATTTGTCTACTAGTCCTTTGCACATGTAAGTAGGATTCAGACTGTACCCACAAAAAAAAAAAAAAAATAAAAGATCTTGCCTTATTAGGTCCTGAGATGTTCCTTTGCCCCTATACTGATACCATGAACCAACTCTATTGACTAAGATGTGGCTTTTATTGAGTTCTTATGTTTAACCAATAGCTAGATCATACTACTTCAAAATTCTCCTTCCTTCCTCCTCTTGCTGGTCCCAATTCAAATCCCACGACTACATAAAAATAAGAAGGCCTTCAATATTTTCTCGGTTATTGCACTGCAATAAAATAGTATAAAGAAAAAATAAATGATAAAATATAATTTAGCCTTTATATAAATCCTACTTAATCAAACTACTTTTCATAACATGTGTAATGTAAATGAGAGGATTATCAGAGTTGCCTATTTTAAAGTGTTGCACTTTCTTTGTCTAATCTGATTCTACTATACCCACGTAGGTAGGTATTCAGAGGAAAACACTGGTGTGCTTAGTTCAAATTGTTCCAATGGCTTAGAATCTATTCAGTGAGAGGCCTCCCTGGTGGTGCAGGTGGTTGAGGGCCACATTGTGAAGCTGTCCACAGCCTCTGCAGTGAGGGTTTGATCCCAGCCGGCCGGGAAGAAACTCACATGGTACAGCAGACCTCTCCTGTCTCACCCGCTGCTCCCCTCAGCAGTGTATTTCAGTCCTTCTGCCTGTTCTGTTCTCTACACTGTCTCTGGTGAATCCTCTCACCCTCTGGCACATCTGGCCTGTACCCTGGTTCTTGCATAAATAAACAAATCTTTTAAAAAAAAAATCTCTTCAGTGAGAATAAATCTCTCTGGAATAGGACTCTGAAGAAAGATGACAACCTTTTGCTTGTTAATGGTCTTGCAAGTGCATATGTCCACTAGTATATTCAACTAGCTGGGGAAAGTTCTTTGAGAACAATTATAAAAAAGTACTGGCTACATAAACTGTGCTTTAATCTGTCTACATCAAATAGTAATGTACCAACTAGCTTTCTCAGGTAGATAAATTTTATATATAAACTGATTTCCAGCAAATTACAACAGAAGGTTTTGGGATAGCAAATTTTCTTCATGAACTAGAAAAAAATAATGAAGGGAGAAACAAACTTGAAGGTTTGGTTGAAATATTATTGTCCAAAAATCATCCTGAAAATAAATATTTTCTCTTTTTTGAAGGAAATACAACATAGGCAAGATCTAGAGCATGCACTATTTTAACAGTAAGGGGTTAGGAGAGAGGAAGAGTCTCTACTGTGTTCATTATAAGAAGTTCATTTTCTTATCACATAGAGATTCGTTTTCAAGTCACACATCCTTTCCCAGCTAAAATATATCTACCACTTAAATTACCACCTATCCACCCACCCACTAACAGAACAGCAATTGACAAAAAGATATAGATGCTTGGGAGAGGAAAAGAATGGGGGTGGTCAGTACCCACTTTTTCCTGCTAGACTCTGAGCACTTCCTTCCACTTGCTAAATATAATTTTTGAGAATGCAGACTTTGGTACCAGACTGCCTAAAGCCAAACCCTCGCCTGACCACTTAGCTAGCAATGTAACTTTTGGCAAATCATTTCATAGTTCTTCACCTCAGTTTTACAATCAATACAATGTAATCATAATAGAATCTATATCACAGAATCCCTGTGATGATTATATGAGCACAAAGAAATGTTTGTTATCACTATTTGAAAACATAAAATTCCTCATCATATCCTCTTTGTGACCAAGTTTCATATTAGTCCAGAATATATCCCTGGTTATTTGCATAAAGCCTCAAAATACTCCTAGAGGTTGTTATATGTGTTATGTTCAAGAGGTAGACACACTTTCACACTTTGTGTACCAGGTATACACAAAGGTTTCATATAGAATTTTGTGTGCACATGTGCATGAATATACATTCTTTTAGTATATCTGTACCTGAGGTTAAGCCAATTGCCAAATTTACTATTAATTTAATTATTTTAGTAAAATTTTATTGATTTGGAAGATATAATATTGAGGTTCAGCTTCATCTCTGTGCACATGATTCACTCACCTACCACCAAATGGTGTAGTTTCCTTAAAAACCTCAAAATAGAAATGTCATATGATGCAGCAATACCACTCCTGGGTATTTATGCAAAGAATACAAAAGCACTAATTTAAAAAGATGTATGCTAACCATATAGTCATAGCAGCATTATTCATATTAGCAAAGTTATGGATTCAACCCATTGACAGACAGTTGGATAAAAAAATTGCGGTATATGGGTGATGTGGTTGTGGGTGACTTATGGGGATTACACGTGAGGGGAGAAATCAAATATTGTACAAAAATGAACAACAATATAAGAAAATAAGAATGTTTAATCAATTAAAAATAAATAAGTAAATAAATAAAAATGATTAAAAAAAGAAATTGTGGTGTATATATACTCATTGGAATACTACTCAGGTATTAAAAAGCATGAAATTATGCCTTCTCTGACAATATGTACAGATCCTGAAGTCATATATGCTAAGTGAAGTAAATCAGAAAATGCAAGACAGCTTCCCAAAGGACTGACTCATTTGTGGAATGAATATGAAGAAGCAATGATAAGATACTATTTATTTCTTTTAAAAAGAGAAACACTTATATTCTTTTCCTTGTTTTTTCTCTATGGAAAATTCTACTGCAATGTTCTTTTCCCAGATTTTCAGCAGGCAAGTGGTTTATTTTTATTTTAAAATTTGAAGTGACAGAGCCTCTCTGGTGGCACGCTGCACTGTGAAGCTGTCCGCAGCCTCTGCAGTGCGGGTTCGATACCGGCTGGCAGGCAAGAATCGCACATGGCGAAGCAGACGTCTCCTGTCTCGCCCGCTGCTCCTCTCAGAAGAATATTTCGTCAGTCTGCCTGTTCTGTTCCCCACTCTGTCTCTGGTGAATCCTCTCACCCTCAGGCGCATCTGGCCTGTACCCCGGTTCTTGTATAAAAATAAATATTTAAAAAAAAATGAGGTGACATTAATTCACATTTTGTTTTAGGGGCATAGGCTCACACCTCTTCAAACATATGCTATCACACCATACCCACCAACAAATAGCCAAAATTGTTTACCATAATCCAGTGCCGTCCATCCCCACTTTGTTTCCCAATCCCACTCTCCCCTCTGGTAGTAGTCAGATTTCAAGGATTTCGTTTGGCTTGGTTTTGTCTGTTCTTTTGCTTTGTTTCTTTATTTTCTACATATTAATGAAATCATCTGCTGTTTTTCTTTCTCTTTCTAACTTACTTTGCGGAGTATAATACTCTCCAGTTCCATATATGTTGTAATAAATGGTAAGATTCATGTTTTTTATATAGTTACGTAGAATTCCATTTTGTATCTATCCCACACCTTTATCTACTCATTTGTCATTGTGTATTTAGATTGTTTTAATAACTTGGTTATTGTAAATAGTGCTGCAATGAACATAAGAGTGCATACATAACCTCAAATTAGTTTTTTTTTTTTTGAATTCTTCACATTGATATCTAAGTGTAGAATTGCTGGGAAGTGTTTTTAAACAGAATTTAATTATTTTCTTGGTTATTAGGATAACTTCAAAATTAAACACAGCCTCTGGCTATGAATGTTATTAGCTTATATTCAGATTTCCTTAGAGCCTGTGAAGACTTTCACACTTCTTCACCTTCCCCTATGTGTCCTCAGGAACCCACAGTTCTGTTTCGAGACAGAGAAGAAAAACCTGTGCTTTCATTTTGCACTTGTTCAGCAGCCCCACATCCCACCCCCACATCGAAATACCAAGGGCTGAAAAATGTCCCACCTTTCCTTTCTGATTTTGTCTTGTTGCATATAGATCAAAATGTGTTTCTTCATCTTTGAAGCTTCTGAGGGATATTTAAGGTGTTTAGTTACTGTTTTTGAAACTCCTTCCCTCCCCCCTTGTACATATACAGGAAACTAGATAAGCATGCCTGTTAGAAACATGGTAAAACAGTTCACAGATGCTGCAACCAAGGCTGCATTCTCGTTTGAATGCGGTTAAGATGAGAAACTGAAGAGTGGGTGTCGATGGAAACGGTCACGTAAGTGATTATAAGATGAGACATAAAGAAACCAGTTTGTAAAGGGTGTTTGCTAACTCCAGCCTCCTCCAGCAGTGACAAATGATAGCGCTTTGCATTTTTCAAAAGGCAATTGGGACTTTGAGGGTCATCTTCAAATTTTCCTTCAAACAGACTCAGTTTCTGGACTACCTTCCTTTGACTTAAAAAGGAGGTGCTGAATACTCAGAGCTATAAGTAAATTCTACTAAGAGCAGACATCAGTTACCTAACTATTTCCAGAAAGACACAATACTGGCCTCCCAGCTTCTTTGATAGTGTAAGGAGACTTTTGTAGTGGGTCATAAGAGTGAATTGAAAGAACAGTGGCATTGCGGTTAAGAACTGCTCTAAAGCATGGTTTACCCAATTATTAGCAGTAACTCAGGGAGGCTTTACAATTTGTAGGAGTCAGACTTCCTAGGATCTTAATTCCAAATCTTTTTTTCAATGTGAATTGATTAGAGTAATAGGTCTTATATCTCACAGGACCATGTGAGAATTTATGAGATAATAAATACACCTGGTATAAGGAACAATTATGTGTGTATATATATATATATATATATATATATACACACACACTCACACACACACACACACACATATATATATATATATATATATACAGCAAATATCTATTACATCTAGGAAAAACAAAATATCCTTGCTTCTCTTTAATGTACTTATCTATAAATTAATAATTATCACCTAGAAATATTGCAAAAAAATCCCAAAATTTACTAATTCTAATCATACATTGTAGCCTTTGAATGCTGTATGAATTGAAGGATGAAAACAATAATTTATTGATAATTACTTAACAGAGACACTAGTAAGTGACCACATGACTAATTTGAGCTGTTATGTAGGGGGACTTTAAAACAAAATTTTAAGACAAGCATTTATTTCCCAGTTGTTTCTCAATAAATGTTTCATAGCATGTCTTCAACTATTCATGGATACTTGCACACTAGATTCCAGAAATAATGATTCCTTCACAGTATCAACTCAGTTGTTTTAAAACATATAGGACACGATTAACATATCTTTTTGTTATTGTCATGATCGGTGAGAAATCTGGGATTGATTACTCTTCCTGTCCTTTAGTTAACTGAGCCCCACATTCTTTGTGGTATCTCAAAGAAATTAGAAAATTTATGGATATCATCTTGGTTGCCTTTAATACAACTTTAGCTTTTTTCAGTAACATTTCTTCAGTAATATAGTTAGATTACAATTTCAACGACACTGAAATCAAACTTTAAGGGGATAGCTCTCCATAGTCAATAAAGTGAGGTTTGAAGATTGTCAGCTTTCTTTTTGTTAATTTGTTTGTAATATGCCTACATCCAAATAAGAATTAGCAAGATGTGTGGAAGGGTTATGTTTCAATGTTTAACATAAGTAGATCTTCAGTTACTCAAAGCTCTTGAGAAATATCAGCTGTCATCCTCATGATTATTTGCAGAGACTTAGTAAGACTTTACTGCCAAAACTCTAGATTAGGCATCACTCGCCAACATGTCTTCTTTTTTATTTATTGAGATAATGTTGGTTTACAACACTGTATATGATTTAGAGGAATAGGTTTACATGTCCTCAGATGTATGTTACCACATCACCCCCACCATCCAAGCACCATTTCTTAGTCAGTCCTTTGCAGCTTGCCAGCAGAGGGAACCAGTAGCTGTATTCTATGGTTGTTCTGAAAGCTGAGGGTCTATGGTGTTTTTTTTTTGTTTGTTTTGGTTTTTGTTTTTTGTTTTTTTTTTTTTGCTTGTTTTTGTTTAGCAAATCTGTCATTGTGTCAGATTCATGGAATTCTTCCCTGGATGTCAATGGGATTATTCCCATTTATAGGAGTTACCTAACAGAAAACCTATTCATATGTTCCTGACTAACTAAAATGTCATATAGCTAACACTTCTAAGATGGGATTATTTTCCATTCTCCAACATGATATTTCATTTGTCTCTAATAATTTTTTATTTATTTATTTTTTTAATAGAGGCATGATTTTTATTTATTTATTTGTTTGTTTTGTTTATACATGCACTGGGTACAGTCAGAAGCGCGGGAGGGTGAGAGAATTCACCAGAGCCAGAGCGGGAAGCAGAGCAGGCAGAAGGACTGAAGTACACTGCTGAGGGGAGCAGCAGGCGGCAGGAGAGGTCTGCGCGCCATGTGGGACCCTCCTCTGGTGGCCGGGGAGCAGCCAGGGATCGAACCGGCGACGCAAAGGCCGCGGGCAGCTTCCCAACCCAGCGCTCAACCGCTGCGCCACCGGGGAGGCCCTCATTTGTCTCTAGAGAATATTTCTGGCTTCAGGGAGAACAAAATACCTTTAAAACTCCAGTGGATACAACTTTTGACTGAATTAAGTACTCTATATCACCCTCACCTCACACAAACACACACGTATGGAGGACTTCCTATGAAAAAAGTTTTAACTGCCAAAATTTATTGTTACTCATATTAGGATGAACTGACTAATAATAACTTGCCCTTGTTTTTGAGCGCTCTCTCTCTTTCTCTCTGTCTCTTCTTTCTCTCTGTCTCTGTCTCTGTCTCTCTCTCTCTCCCCCCCCCTCACAAAAAGGAGGGCAATTATTCTTTTCTCATGGGAAGAGGAATTAAAATCCAAAAAAGTTTGGAAAATTATCAAAAGTAGTACAGTCAATAGTAAGAAAAAAATAGAACTACATTGGGCTTCCCTGGTGGCCTGTGGGCAAAGTCTCAGCACTATCAACACTATGGCCTGAGTTCCATCCCTGGCCAAGGAGGTAACTGACATGGCTCAGGAGACCTCTCCTGTCTCACCTGCTGCTCCCCTCAGCAGTGTAATTCAGAATATCTGCCTGTCTGCTCCCCACTCTGTCTCTGGTGAGTCCTCTCACCTCTGACCTACACCCCATTTCTTCTATGCAAAAGTAAATAAAAATTAAAAAATTAAACTAGATTAATTAAGTTGGGAATAATCTCTAAGTCAAGTCTCAGTGTCTTCTTTATCCCTGAAGTTTACAAATGGAAACCCTTAGTGACTTAAGGCACATACTTGTGTGTGTGTGTGTGCGTGTGTGTGCGTGCAAATACACAGGAAAAGAAAACCAAATACAGAAAAAAGAGTCAGTGCATTAGACTGTCAGAAGGTCAATGATCATGGCCTCAGAGTCCTCTCTGTGGTATTTAGATACGCATTTCACCTTGATCACAGGTTACCCTATCAACCAAGAATCTTCACAGACCCAACATTCCATATATATATTTTTTCCACAGCAAGAAACTTTCTTTAGCTTATCTTCTATTTCATTGAGAAAAATGAGTCATTCTCAGTTTAATCCTCTTCAGTGGTGGGGAACTTGTACTTTCACAAGCAGTTGTATCACTTTTAAAGAACTACTCATAAGTTCTGTTAAAAAATAAAAGCAAAACAAAAACAGATCCAAAATTGAGTCTTTCATGCCAGGTCCAACAAAATTTAATACCTAACCAAATTTCACTTTTAGATTCTCCCCAAATGGAATTTTAAATCAAACAACACACGTTTTTCTGGCCAGCACTCAAGGAGGTAATCTGTAACATAAACCTCTCCTGCCTTCCTTTTTTTTTTTTTTCTCCTGCCTTCCTTTAACTGAAGATGGCTTTGCTGAAGTAATCCTTTTCTTTTGCTAATGACCTTGCCTGACCCTCTCTTTGAGAGGGTACAAAGGGACTTTCTATTTTTTAGGTAGGATGCTGCATGATTCATAAATTATTTAATAAAGCCAATTAAATCTTTAAAATTATCTCAGATTTTTTTCATTTAGCATATTCATATTACAAGTGGAAATTCACTTCTGCTTAACTGCCACTAATTGCCATATTTCTTCCTTTTTTTTTACATTAAAGAATTATGTTCCTTTACTCTGAAACATGATAGTCATTTTTTTCTATCTGAAGATCAGTATATTCCTCCCTTTCCTTTCCAGCCTCAAAGTTTTCACTTCTCATGATACCCATGTTTATTTTCATCACATATTCTTCATTAGTCATGATTTTAACATCCTACTATGTTGAACAACCTCTACTGGGCACTTGAATTTATTGATGTGACATCTGAAACTCGTCTGACCAATGTTCATTTGAGAAAGAATAGCATCTTCTTCCGAAAAATACATTACTTAATATATTAAAGGATTTTGCTAGTTTTATATAGTTACATTATATTGTGGGGTTAGCATACTCAATGAAAGTTATATCTTATCATGAATTGCTATCATATCAGATCTCTTCATATATGACTTGTATAAAATCATTGTTGAACCTAAATTCCATATTATACATACTGTTATTTTACAATACTGTTATTTTAAATCTAAATCAGACAGCTCCTACTTTATAAGTATTTCTAGAAAAGATTATTACAGGATACTAGAAGCATTAGGTTAGAATAATAGGGAAAGATTAGATGCTAATAAAATGTCAAGAAATTATAGCTGACAAAAAGAGAAGATATAGAAATACTAACTCAAGAACTAAAGAAGAAATGTTAGTCCAGAAGCACAGTATCGGGGAAATTAGTCCTACATCTCATGAGAGTTTCACGGTATCTACAAACTACACAGAAAGGACTTGAGCCATTAGTACATTATTCCTTTATGTAAACTATAATTAATAAGGTAGACACATATCAATCTTTAGAAACAACCTGTTTAAAAATCTTTTGGTGTTTGTAGTGGATTGAATGCTGAGCCCCCAAAATATATATCCACATTCTAATATTCAAAACTTGTTTGGAAAATTATTCATTGCACTTGCAATTAAGTTAAGAATTTTGACATGAGTATATCATCCTGGGTCACCTGGATAGTTATTAAATCCAATGATAAGTATCTTTGTAAGCCAGAAAGGAAGATAAAGACACACAAAAAAGCCATATGAAGATGGATGCAAGGATCAGAGTAATATGAAAAATATAAAAAAATCAATATTTGCTAACAGCCAAAATAGCTAAGAGAAAGGAATGGGATGGATTCTCCGCTAGAACCTTGTAACATTGTGGTAGTGCTGCCACCACCTATTTGGGGCTTGTGAGCTCCAGAACTTTGAGAAAATTAATTTCTGTTATTTTAAATCATCTATACAAGTTAGTATCACTACTTGGCAAATTAATTTAATGAAAGTTACTAAAAAACTGAATAAATGAAGTATTAGTGGGTAAAAGTCAATACAAAAATGATATGAATTATAGAAAATGAACAATGTAGTAACATTAATGTTTTAAACATTAAATTTTATTTATAAAATATGCACTGAAAGAATATTCATTCTTTTATCCACTTATCTATCTGTCCTTCCATTCATCCATTAAATCGTATATGTTTTGATTTAACTCACCAGACAGCCAGCATTTATCTGACTAATATTGAGTTCAAGCTTGAATTTTTCAAGGCATAAGTTCACTGATTAATATTGTTGACTGTTAGCATATTTTATTGATTGTGATGAATTCAATCAACCAACTATTTTTACTCATCCAGATGTTGTAGATCATGAAGTCAACTCAACTGAATGATAAACTAAAATATTTCCAGCACTTTAGAAATGCCTTGTTTTCTTGTAAATACAATCAAAATTTAAAACTGCCCAAAATGCAGAAGAACTAAAAAGACATTTTTCCAAAGAAGAAACACAAATGGCCAACAAGCATATGAAAAAATGTTCAACATCAAAACCACAATGAGGTAAAACATTACACCAGTGAGAATGGTACTTATTAAAAAAAAAAAAAAACTAGCAACAACAAATGTTGGCAAGGATGTGGAGAAAAAGGAACTCTCCTAAACTGCTGGTGGGAATGTATACTGGTCCAACCACTATGGAAAGCTGTGTGGAGGTTCCTCAAACTACTAAAAATGGAGATTTTATGTGATTCAGCAATTCCACTCCTAGTGACCTACACAAAGGACACAAAAACATTAATTCAAAAGGACACCTGCACCCCTATGTTTATAGCAGCACTGTTTACAATAGCTAAGCTTTGGAAACAACCCAAATGCCCAAAAATAGATGACTGGATCAAAAAGATGTGGTACATATATACCATGGAATATTACTCAGCATTCAAAAAAGATAAACACATGCAATTTGCAGCAACATGGATGGCGCTGGATTGGATCATGCTCAGCGAAATAAGCCAAAAAGAAAAAGAAAAATACCGGATGGTCTCACTCATAGCAGGAATCTAGAAAACTTAAATAAGGGACCAGGAAAATGAATAACTATAAGAAAGTGAAAATCAAAATCAACAAAAACTATGAACCAGAGACACTTTTAGGGGGCAGGGGCGGGAGGGGAGGGATTGGGGTCAGAATGGGGGGGCTGGCAATTGTATGGGGAATATAACAATAAAATTTATTATCTAATAAAAAAAAAGTAAGTTAAAAAAATAAAGATATATGAAGTGGAATAAATTTAAAAAAAAATAAAAATAAAAGTGAAAACAAAACAAAACAAAAAAAAAAAGGACACCTGCATGCCTATGTTTATTGCAGCACTATTTACAATAGGTGAGATATGTACACAACCAAAATGCCCAGAAACAGATGACTGGCTCAAGAAGATATGGTATATATACATAATGGAATATTACTCAGCAATCAAAAAGTATGAACCCATGCCATTCACAGCAACATGATGGAGCTGAAAGTGATTATTCTCAGTGAAATAAGCCAGAAAGAAAAAGAAAAATATTGGATGGCTTCACTTATACGAGGAATGTAAAGGAGCCAAATAAGGGATCATGAAAAAAAAGTAACTATAATAAAGTAAAAATCAAAATCAAGAGGCAACTATACATCAGAGATATTCTGTAGGGGAGGAGGTGGGAGAAAGATCAGGATGGGGTTGGAAGAGCACTAGGGACTATGGCTACATCGCACAGGTGAAATGGTGGTGGGAATTTCATGTGAAAGTCATACATTGTACAAATATGAAGAATGATGTGAGATATATATATATATATATATATATATATATATATAATATGTATTCTATCCCTTTGCACTCCGAACCATTTTACGATATTTTGATTTAATTTCTTGTGCCATTTCAAGATAAAACTTCAGGGAAACATGCATGTCTCAAAAGTTGTGTTGAAATAACCTCAATTCCCCGTAATCACTAATAAATTGCAATGTCCCCTGAGAGGGGACATCCGAGTGATATGATGATAATTTATGCCTGATCTTGTAGGAATTTCTTCTTTTAGTTGTCCAAGGTGTTTTGTATATTAGGTTTGTTTCACTTATAATATGCTTTTTGCCTTCAAACAAGTTATCTTATTGGGACAAATAAAGGGAAATTAATTGGAGAAAATGTGCATATTATTAAAAACCAAGTTTAGAATGATTCCAGAAATGAAGGAATTTCATTCATCATTCTACCAATGAATTTCATGGCGAGTCTTACTCAAACATAAAACCATCTGTCTCCATAAGAAGTTTACCAGTGACTGTCCATGAGGAAGAGTGTAACAATCCCAAGCAAAAGGTGAAAATAAGGGCATGTCAATTGTATTAAAGCTAAAAGGATTTAACTTAGGATATGTTGGACACTTTGCTTCCTTGTCAATTTCATGGAATATTTTATGAAGGTTAAGCATTATTTCTTCTTTAAATATTTGATAGAGTTTACTAGCGAAGATATCTTGTTCTGGACTTTTGTTTTTTTGGGTACGAATTTGATTACTGTTTTAATTTCATTATCTGTGATGGGTCTGTTCAGGTTTTCTATTTATTCCTGATTCAGTCATGGAATGTTTCTTAGAAAGTTACCATTTCCTCTATGTCATCCAACTCCTCACCATATTAATTGTTCATAATACTCTCTTGTGATCTGTTGTGTTTCTGAAGTATCTGTTGTAACTTATCTTTTGTTCTTGATTTTATTTTTGTATGTTTTTACATTTTCTTTGTGAGTCTCACTAAGGGTTTGTCTATTTTATAATATTTTCAAATAACCAGCTCTTACTTTTATATTTTGTTTTCTTTTTTTTTTAGTTGTGTTTTTATTTTTTTATTTCATATAATTATTTATTTTTTTCTTTTTTTTACAGTGTTTGCTTTCTTTTTTCAAATATTTATTTATTTATACAAGCACTGGGTACAGTCAGAAGAGAGGGAGGGTGAGAGAATTCACCAGAGCCAGAGCAGAGAGCAGGCAGAAGGACAGAAGTACACTGCTGAGGGGAGCAGCGGGCAGCAGGAGAGGTCTGCTCGCCATATTTGCTTTCTTTTCTCAGGTGTAGTCCCCATAGAATTTCCACCACCAATTCACCCATGCTCCATCACCATAGCCTCTTGTGCTCCTCCCTCCCCTGTCTTAATCCCTCTCCCTCTCCCTCCTCTGCAGAATGTCTCTGATTTATAGTTCTCTGTTTTCTGTTTATTTTTTTTGTTGTGTTCTTTTTTTTTAATTGTTATTAATTTCCCTGATACTTTATTTGGTTCCTCTATGTTCCACCTATAAGTGAAAGCATCTGATATTTTTCTTTTTCCTTCTGACTTTTTTCACTGAGCATAATCCCTTCTAGCTCCATCCAAGTTTCATAAATATTTTGAACTGACTTTTTGATCTCGGTTTCGTTATTTTCTCCTCTATTTTTTTTACATAGACAATGAATGGTTACTTTAAAAATAAACATCCTTGTTTATTTTTCACAATATTGGATTTCTTCCCTCAGATCAATAGAATAGAAATGAGAGCCTGGAAATAAAGGCACATATCTATAGACAACTAATACATGACAAAGAGCAAATAATATGCACTGGGACAAAGAAAGCCTCTCAATAAATGGTGCTGGGAAAATTGGAAAAGAATGCAAAAGAATGAAACTATACTACTATCTTACACCATATATGAAAATCAACTCAAAAAGGATAAAAGACAGGGATGTACGACCTGATACCATAAAATACATAGAAGAAAACATAGGCAAAAGTCTAGATGACATAAACCTCAGAAACATCTCTGTGAATTTATCTCCAGCAGCAGGGACAGTAAAGGAGAAAATAAACAACTAGAACTACATCAAACTGGAAAACTTCTATATAGCTAAAGAGACAATAACCAAAACGAAGAGACACCCTACTAAATGGGAGAAAGTATTTGCACACAATACATCTGACAAAGGGTTGATACTGAAGAACTATAAAGAGCCCAAACTATTCAACAAGCAGAAAACAAACAACCCAATCAAAAAATGGGTAGAATTAAATGTCTGCAAAGAAGACATGTAGATGTCCAACAGGCACATGAAAAAACGCTAATCATCACTTATCATTGGGGAAACATAAATCAAAATCACAATGACATACCACTTTACACCTGTGAGAATGACCTGTATTAAAAATATCAGGAACAACAAGTGCTGGTGAGGGTGTGTTGAAAAAGAAACTCACTTACATTGTTGGTGTGACTATAGACTAGTCCAGTACCTGTGGAAAGCAATATGGATGCTTCTCAAAAGATTAAAAATGGATATGCCATATGATCAAGCAACTCCACTCTTAGGTATCTACCCAAAGAACATAAAAACACTAATTTTAGAGGAAACCTGCCCTCCTACAAGTATGGCAGCATTATTTACCCTAAATGCCCCAGAACAGATGAGTGAATCAAGAAGATGTGGTACATATACACAATGGAACACTATACAGGGATCAAAAAGACAAATTCATGTCATTTGTGGCAACATGGATGGAGCTGGAAGGGATTATGTTAAGCCAAATAAGCCAGAGGAGAAAGATAAAACCAGATGCAATATAGAGAAACAAACGAAGTGTCAAAGACAAACTTTAAAATCAATCCTTGAAAGTTGACCATAGATTTGAGACATCACAGAGGGGTGGTGGAGTTCCTGGAAGCAGAGGGAGAGGTGGGAGGAGTGAGAACCGGGGTTGAGGAGAGCACAATGGGCCATGGTGGAAGACTATGGGTGCTTTGGTGGTAGGAGAGCTACAGTGATCAAACCTGATGGGAGAAATTCTATAGCGTCAAAAAATTAACAAGAATGTAAAACAATGGTGCTTCACTAAAAAGTGAAAACTATTGCTATTTTTATAGGTTTTGCATTATATTTGTATATTGCTTTAGGTTGTATGTCCATTTCAGCGATGCTTATTCTTCTGATCCATGATCGTGGGATATTTTTTTTCCATTTATTTCTGTCTTCTTTCATTTCCTCTAAGGTTTTATAGTTTTAAATATACATAGGTCCCCCACTTCCTTCAAGTTTACATTCAGGTATTTCATATTTTTGGTGATTTTAAATGAGATTGTTTTTCCTTATATGTCTTTATTTTGATATAGTGTTTCATATAAAATACAACTGATATTTGTGTATTGATTTTGTATCCTGCCACTTTACCATATTTATTATTTCTAATAGTTTTTTTTTGTAGTCCTTTGGGTTCTCTACTTATATTAATGTGTCATCTGCAAATAGTGTCTGTTTCACTTCTTCTTTTCCAATTTGGATTCCTTTACATTTTTTTCTCATCTAATTGCTTTGGCTAGGACTTCCAATACAATTTTGAACAACAGTGGAAATCCTTGCCTTGAATCTGATCATAGTACAAATGCTTTCAGCTTCTCATCATTGAGTATGATATTGACTGTGGGTTTATCATATATGGCTTTTATAATGTCTAGATAAGTGCCATTTATTCCCATTTTATTGAGTGTTTTTGTCACAAAGGGATATTGAATCATGTCAAATGCTTTTTCTGTATCTACTGAAATTATCCTTATTTTTGTTTTTGTTGATTTGGTTAATTACATTGATTGATTTACATATGTTGAACCAGTTTTGAATCACTGGGATGAAACCTACCTGATCATGGTGGATCATGGTGAAACCTACTTAGTATGTTTTTGTATCTGGCTTACAAGGATTCTTTTGAGGATTTTTGCATCTTGGTTCATCAGGTATATTAGCATGCAATTTTCTATTTTTTTGTACTGTGTTTGGTTTTGGGGTTAAAGTAATGTTGGCCTCATAGAATGTGTTTGGGGAGTTTTTCTGCCTCTTCAATATTTTTTTTTTAATTTTTTAAAGATTTATTTATTTATTTATTTATTTATTATTAATTAATAAATTTTATTTTTATATTCCCCATACAATTGCAATCCCCCCCATTCTGACTCTTCAATATTTTTTGAAGATTTTGAGTAGTATAACTATTAGACCCTCTATGAAGATTAGGTAGAATTCATTAGAGGTGCCATCTGGTTCTGAGTTTTGTTCTTAGGGAGATTATTGATTACACTATGAATATAAGCACTTGGGATTGCATTGTTTAAGCTGTCTATTTTATCCTGACTCAGTCGTGGGAGTTTTGATAAATCTAACAATTTGTCCATATGTTCTAGGTTGTCCATTTTGTTTACACAGAAATATTCATAATATGTTTTTATGATCTGATGTATTTCTGTTTATCTGCTGAAATTTCACCTCTTTCATTTCTGGTTCCATTTATTTGCGTTTACTTTCTTCTTTATAAGTCTAGCTTATTAATTAATACTTTGCTAATTGTGATTATTTTGTCAAAGAACCAGCTCATAGTTTCACTGATCTTTTGGACACTGTTTTTGTTTTCTATTTCATTTAGGTCTGCTCAAATTTTTAATATTTCTTCCTTTTCTAGTTCCTTAAAATGCAGAGTTAATTTGAGATTTTTCTTGTTTTTCTTTTAAAGATTTATTTATTTATGCATACAAGAGCTGGGGTACAGGCCATAGGGCCAGAGGTGCAGAGGGTAAGAGCATTCACCAGAGACGGAATGGGGAACAGAACAGGCAGATTGACCAAGTACACTGAGAGGGGAGCAGAGGACGAGTCAGGAGAGGTCTACTGCACCAGGTGGGTTGCTCCTGGGCCAGCCGGGGATCGAACTTGGGCTGCAGAGGCTGTGGACAGCTTCACAGGTTGTGTCCCAACCCCTTGTGCCACCAACGAGGCCTTATTGGTGGAGTCTTTCTGGTTTTAGACATAATATTTCAGTGTCTGAGTAGCGAGTCACTTCTTTTCTGATTTGTATTCCCTTTATTTCCTGTTGTTTTCCGATTACTTGCTCCAAAACCTTGAACACTAAACTAAACGGAAGCAGCAATCCTTGTCTTGTTCTAGATCTTTAAGGAAAAGCTTTCAGCTTTTCACTATGATTTAATGTTGATTTCAAATGTATGGCCTTTTTATTTTTAAGTATGTCCTTTCCTTATGTTCCCATTTTGATTAATTTTATTACAAATGGGTGCTGAATTTTGTTAAATGTTTTCTCTTCTATTGATATTATCAAATGACTCCACAATACACTGCTAAGGGGAGCAGCGGGCGAGACAGGAGAGGTCTGTCGCACCATGTGGGACCCTCGCTGGTGGCTGGGAATCAAACTGGCACTTCAGAGGCTGTGGGCAGCTTCGCAGCCCAGCGCTCAACCACTGCAGCACCATGGGAGGCCCCAGCATATCATATGTTTTACCATGTTGTCTTTTTGTTTTCAATATTCTTGAGACATTTTCTAATATACTTTTTGATTTCCTCTGTGACCCAATGCTTTTATAAGAATGTGTTATGTAATTTTCAATTATTGGTGAATTTTCCCATTTCTTTCTATTATTGATTCTAGTTTTGTTATATTGTGGTTGGAAAAGAGACTTGGAATGACTTTAATCTTTTAATATTTGTTAGGGCTTGTTTTCTTTACTAGCATGTACTCTATTCTGGGGGATGTTCCAGAGATGCTTCAAAGGATGAGTATTCTGCTGTTGTTGGTTGAAGTATTCTGTATATGGTCCAACTAAACTCTTGTGTAGTTGAATCCTGTTATCCTTTTATTGATTTTCTGTCTGGATAATGTGTCCATCATTGATAGTGTGGTAAAGAGGCCTCCAAATTTTATTGTATTGATTTCTAGTTCTAACTACACATCTGTTAATGTCTGTTTTATATAACCAGGTATTTTGATGTGGGATTCACATATATTTATTTATTTTATATTTTAACTGATTTTTAATGATTTATTTATTTTATATATATATATTTTTACATCATTGTACGTTTTTGTTACTTTTTTTGTTACATTAACTTTCTTTTCTCAGGTGTAGTCCACATAGAATTTTCACATTTTACACATGCACCTTCTGCATAGTCCCTTGTGCTCTTCCTGCAGCAGTTTTGATCCCTCTCCCTCCTCCTCTCATACAGAATGTCTCTAATTTGTAGTGTCTATTTTTGTTTTGTTTTGTTATGTTTTATTGTTATTATTTTTTCCCTGATCCCTTATTTGGTACCCCTATATTCCTCCTATAAGTGAAAGCATCCAATAGTTTTCCTTTTTCTTCTGACTTATTTCATTCAGCATAATCCCTTCGAGCTCCATCCATTTTACTTCGAATGGCATGAGTTTATCTTTTTTGATTGCTGAATAGTATTCCTTTGTGTATATATACCATATTTTCTTGATCCAGTCATCTAATTTTGGTCATTTGTTTCCAAGGCTTACTATTATAAATAGTGCTACAATAAACATAAGGGTGCAGGTATCCTTTTGAATTAATGTTTTTGTGTGCTTTTGGTAGATCACTAGGAGTGGAATTGCAGAGTCACATGGTAGCGTCATTTTCAATAGTCTGAGGAATCTACACACAGCTTTCCGTAGTGATTGGTTCAGTTTGCATTCTCACCAGCAGTGTAGGAGAGTTCCCTTTTCTACACATCCTCGCCAACATTAGTTGTTGCTAGTTTTTTAATATGTGTGATTCTCACTGGTATAAGGTGATATTGCATTGTGGTTTTGATTTGAATTTCCCTGATTGTGAGGGATGTGAACATTTTTTCATATGCCTGTTGACCATTTGCATTTCCTCTTTGGAGAAGTGTCTTTTAAGTTCTTCTGCCCATTTCTTGACTGGATTGTATACTTTGATTTTGTTGAGTCATTTGAATTCTTTGTATATCTTTGGGATCAGTCCCTTATCAGTCGTATGGAGTGCAAAAATTTTCTCCCAATCAGTGGGGTGTCTCTTTGTTTGGGTTAATGTCTCTTTTGCTATGCAGAAGCTTTTCAGTTTGATGTAATCCCAGCTGCTTATCTTTTCCTTCGTCTCCATTGCTTTGGGGGATAAGTCTTTAAAAATATTACTGAGATGTATGTCTTGTAGTGTTTTACCTATATTTTATTCTATATATTTTATGGTTTCAGGTCTTATGTTTAGATGTTTTATCCATTTTGAGTTGATTTTTGTGCATGGTGTGAGGTAGTAGTCTAGTTTCATTCTTTTGCTTATGGTGGTCAAGTTTTCCCAGCACCATTCCATTTATTGAACAGAATGTTCCATTGTTCCATAGCATATTCTTTGCTCCTTTATCAAAGATCAGTTGTGCATATATGTGTGGCTATTTCTGGGCTTTCTATTTGGATCCATTGGTTTGTGTGTCTGTTTTTCTTCCAGTACCATACTGTTTTAATTATTACAATTTTGTTGTATTGTTTGAAGTCGGGGAGTGTGGTAACACCATTCTCCATTGTTGTCATCAGGAGAGCTTTTGCTATCGAGTTTTTTTTTTTTTTGTGGTTCCACTTGAATTTCATCAATATTTGTTCTATTTATTTGAAGAATATGATTGAGAATTTTATAGGAGTGACATTGAATCTATAAATTGCTTTTGGCAGGATGGCCATTTTGATACTGTTAATTATTCCAATCCATGAGCAGGGTATGTCTTTCCATTATTTTTGTCTTCTATTTCTTTTAACAATTTTTTATAATTTTCTTTGTATAGGTCACTCTCTTCCTTTGTTAGGTTTATTCACAAGTATTTTGTTTTTTGTATCAATTATAAAAGGGATGGTTTTCTTGATTTATTTTTCTTCATATTTATTGTTTGCATATAAGAAGGCTACTGATTTGTATGTGATGATTTTGTATCCTGCTATTTTACTAAGCTGGTCATTGTTTTGATTAGTTTTTTGGTGGAGTTTTTGGGGTTCTCTATGCACATTATCATATCATCTGCAAATAGTAATAGTTTTTCTTCTCCTTTCCCTATTTAGATTCATTGTACGCTTTTCTCTTTTCTTATTGTTCTGCCTAGGACTTCCATTAGTATATTGAAAAACAGTAGTGAGAGCAGACATCCTTGTCTTGTTCCTGATGTTAAAGGAAAAGATTTCAGCTTTTCACCATTGAGAATAATGTTGGCTGTGGGTTTGTTGCATATGGTTTTTATCATGTAAAAATATGTTCCTTCTATCCCAAGAATTTCAAGGGCCTTCCTCATAAATGGATATTAAACTTTGTCAAATGTGTCTTAGCATCTATCGATATGATCATGTGTTTTTTCTTTTTCTTTTTGTTGATGTGTTATATTACATTAATTGATTTTCAGATGCTGAAACCATCCATGTGCCCCTGGAATAAACCCCACTTCATGGTAGTGTATTATCCTTTTGATTCATTGTTGGATTTTGTTGGTGTGGTTTTTTGTTGAAGATTTTTGCATCAGTGTTCATTAGGGAGATTGGCCTGTGGTTTTCTTTCTTTTTTTTTTTTTTGTGCTATCTTTGTTTGGTTTTGGTATTAATGTAATGTTGGCTTCATAGAATGTATTTGGTAGTATTCTTTCTTACTCATTTTTTGAAAGAGTTTTGTAGGATATGCACTAGTTCATTTCTGGACATTTGGTAGAATTCATTTGTGAAGTCATCTGATCCTGGGCTTTTTTTTTTGGGGGGGGCAGCGTTTCAATTACTGATTCAACATCACTGCTTGCAATTGTCTGTTTAGGTGTTCTATTTCTTCTTCTTCTAGCTTTGGATGATTATGTCATTCTATGAATTTGTCCATCTCTTCTGGATTGTTGAACTTGTTTGCATATAAATGTTCGTAGTAATCTCTGATTATTATTTTGATTTCAGCTGAATGTTGTAATTTCTACTCTTTCATTCATGATCCTATTCATTTGTGTTTTCTCCCATTTTTTCTTTGTCTGTTTTGCTTATTTTTTTCAAGAACAAACTTTTGGTTTGGTTGGTCTTTTGAATTTTTTTTAAATTTAAATTTTTTAAAATTTCATTTATTTCTGCTTTGATTTTTATTATCTGCATTTTACTGGTTTTTGGGTTCTTTTGTTGTTCTTTTTCTAGTTCTTTGAGATGGGAGATTAGGCTGTTTCTTTGATTTCTTACTTATTTGTTGATGTCAACCTGTATTACTACATACTTTCCTCTTATTACTGCTTTTGCAAAGTTGTGTCCTCATCGTCGTTCAATTCAAAGTCTTCTTTAATTATATATTTGATCACCTTTTAATCCAATTGTCTTCTAGTCATGTGAATTTCAATCTCCATTAAGTAGGATGGTTCCTAACCTTCTTTTCATGATTTATTTCTAGTTTGATGCATTTGTGATAAGAGAAGATAGTTGTAATGATTTTGATCTATTTTTTAATTTTTTGAAGATTTATTAAAAAATTATGTCTATGTCTCTTTTTACCTTTTTTAGTTTGAAGTCTATTTCATTTGATACAAATATAGCTATTCCTGCCTTCTTTTTTGGTGCATTTGTTTGTAGGATTTTTACCTTTTACATTCAGTCTATGCTTAACTTTTGTAGTTAAATATGTTTCCTGGAGATAGCAGAAGGTTGGATTTTGTTTTTTAATCCAGCCTGCTGCTCTGGTTATTTGTATTTTTCCTTTTCCCTGTTGTTTGTTTTCTAATTTGTTCTATGCATTGGGACACTGTGCCGCTGGTATTGGTGGGGATCTCTTTGGATTTCTCTTTCAGAGATGTTGGGAACTGTCTTTTTATTGATGAATGTAGTCCATTTACATTTAAAGTTAATATTGATACATTGGCATCTGTATTTGGCATTTTTTGTCTTTTTGTGATTTTATTCCTTGCCTTATTCTGTTCTTCTCCATTCCTTTGTTGGCTTTGGTCTAGGATTTCTTGTAGTATTTGTTGGAGTGGGAGTTTAGTTGTAATGAATTTCTGGAGTTTCTGTTTCTCTGAGAAGGTCCTTGTTTTTTCTTCATAGAGGAAGGAGAGCTTTGTGGGGTAAAATATCCTTGGTTGGCATTTGTTTCCTTGCAGTTCATTGAATATGACACTGAATTCTCTTCTTGCCTGTAGTGTTTCTTCAGATAAGTCAGATATCAACCTTATTGGTTTTCCTTTATAGGTTTTTTGTTTCCCCCGTCATCAGTTTCATTATTTTTTCCTTGTCTAGGACCCTTGAAATTTTTACTATTATGTGTCTTGCTGCAGTTTTCCTTTCATTGTGGTCATTTGGTGTTCTTCTCCCTTCTTGTATGCCTATTTCATCTCCTTCTTCATGTTTGGGAAGTTCTTTTGATTATCTCCTTGAATAGTTTCTCTGTTCCTTGGTCTTGCTCCTCACCTTCTGGGATTCCTGTAACTCTTGTATTTCCTTCCTTATGGTGTCAGATAGTTTTATAAATGTTTCTTAATTTTTTTTCCTTTGTACTTTTCTTTTTTGGTTCTTTTTACTTCTGTATGTTTGAGAACGCTGATTCTTTTTTCCATTTCATCAATCCTATTATGTTGCCTTTCCCAGAGTTCTTTAGTTCCTCCATTAATCTTTTAATCTCCTGCATTTCTTTCATTTCCTTCTTTACGGACTCAATTTCATTCTTCTGTTCATTAATTTTTTTTTCTCATATCATTTTTTCCCTTTTTGTCTTCTTTATTTTTTTTTTAATCTGACGATTTGAAATTCTCTATCTGGCAGGCAGAGAAGTTCTCCCACATCATTGTTGTTGAGTTCTGGTGGCTGACTTTCTTTTTCTGGTGTGTCCTTCTCCTGAGCGCATGCATTGTTATTTGTATTTTTCCTTTTCCCTGTTGTTTGTTTTCTAATTTGTTCTATGCATTGGGACACTGTACCGCTGGTATTGGTGGGTATCTCTTTGTGTTGCTCTTCTGAGATGTTGGGAACTGGTGGCCAGACTGAGTCCAGCACTATTAAGCAAAAACTCCACAAAGGTAGTGATGCTGTGGATATTTTGATGAGCGCTGTCCTTGACGATGCCCTCCCTCTTTATTTACTCAGTTTCAGAAGGGGATCATGGGGTCCATGACTTCCAACAATGTCACAGAGACTGTGCTCTCCTGGTATCTGCGGTTCACCTTGATGGTGGATTCTGCCCCAGCTCTACTCAGTTTTCTGATTCATATATATTTATAATAAACCTATTAATTGACCCTATTGTTATTGGTATTATTATATAATGACTTTCTTTGTCTCTATAGTTTTCTTTATCTTAAATTCTATTTTATATAAGCAAAGCTGCTGATACACATTTTTTTAGTTGTAATTATCATGAGACAATTTTTCCTTCCCTTCTCTTATAGTGTATGTGTGCATTTAAATGAAAGTGCATTTTTTGATAAAGGGACTATAGTTAGCAGTGAGTTTTTTATTATTTAACTTTTTAACCACTCTGTCTTTTGATTAGTGGTGTATCCATCAACACTTCATGTAATAATTGATAGGTAAGGAAACAGTATTGCAATTGCTGTTTTCTGACTTTAGTTCCTCTGTTTCTTTCTTCTTTCTTGATAAGTTACTTTGTGATTTGATTTTCTGAGGCACTATGTTTTGATTCTTTTTTCTCTCTTTTGTGTATCTACTATAGGCTTTTGCTTTGCAGTTACCATAATGCTTGATAAGACATCTTACAACAGTCTATTTTAAGCTAATAATAACTAAACTTTACACTTTTATTTTCCTCCCCACTTGTTATGTTTAGATGTCACAATTTACATTTTATATTGTGTATATATTTACAAAGTATTGTTGCTATAGTACTTTTCACACTTTGTCATTAGTCTTTATACTAGATGTTAAATTGTTTACAAACCACCATTGCAGTATTAGAGCTTTCTGAATTTAACTATGTAATTTCTTTGCCAGCAAGTTTTACACTTTCATGTGTTTTCTTGTTACTAATTAACATACTTTCATATTAATTTGCATACTCTCTTTGGTATTTCTTGTATAGTAAGTCTTCCAGTAATGAACTCCTTCTTCTTTGTCAGTTAAAGTCTTTTCTCAGTTCTGATGAAAAGTTTTATTCATTATTGTAGGATAAGGAAAAATGTCAGGCTTTTCTGCCCTCCCGCCATCAGGATAGATGATGGATCCTTGCGGTCCTGAATGCATGCCTGATGGCGGCCACCTGGAATAGGGTGTGGGCATAGGTAGATGGGATTCACCTTGGCTGAGACTGGGCTTTTAAGGGCGGCGTCACAGAGAAGCCGAGAGAGAAGAGAAGCAGAAGGCAAGAGAAGGCCAGAGAGCCCACAGAGTGAAGACCTGCTGGGGGCTGGGAGGCCTGTCAGCCTCCCGCCCCCCAGCTCCCCTGCCTGCCATATGCCTGGTGAACCCCAATAAAAGACCTGCAAAATCACTGAGGACTCAGACTCCTCCTTTACCTGGTATGCTGGATATTAGAAAACCTGCACCATGGCCAGTCCTGACCTTACAAGTATTCTTAGCTGTTTATTATTTCTTTCATAACTTTGACTATATTATTCCACTGTACCTGGTCTTTGAAGTTTTTGTAGAAAATTCTACTGATAATCTTATGGGCATTCCACTGTATATAACAATTTGCTTTTCTGTCACTGCCTACAAAATTCTTTGTCTCAGATTTCTTAGCAGTTTGATTTATGTGTTTCAGTAAAGTTCTCTTTGTATTCAATCTGTTTGGAGACTTTTGAGCTTCTAGTTACTAGATGTTATGTGACTCCTCAGATTTGGGACAAATTCAACCATCATTTCTTTAAATAGGTTTTTTGCTACTTTCTCCCTCTCCTGTATGCTTTCTTGATTCTTTTCATTCTCTTTTGTTTTTTTTTTTCCTCTGACTTGATAATTTCAGATGATCTACTTAGAATTTACAGTGTTTTCTGCTTAATGGAATCTTTAGTTGATCACTTCTATTGCACTTTTTAAAAAAATTTCATTCATTGTTTACTTCAGCTCCATAATGTCTTTTTGGCTTTTATGATTTCTCCTTGTTGAAATTCTCACCTTGCCTGTATGTTTTTCTGATTTCATTAAGTTGTTCATCTGTATTCTGTAGCTTGGTGAGTTTTCTTAAGAAGTATTTTGAATTTTTTTTTGTCAGGAAATTTATAGATTTCCATTTCTTTTTGTATAAATTACTGGAGCTTATTAGTTTCCTTTGTTGATGTCATGTTTACCTGTTCCTTGCAATATTTTTTAACATTTGAAGAGGCAAACACTTCTTCCTATTTTTAGACTCATTTATGCAGACAACTAAAGGCCTCCTCCTGCTGAGTCTTGAACTATATGACCTACTACTAATATCACTGCCTAATGGAAATAGAATCAAATCACACGGCTGTTTCTGGGTCTACAACTGGGTCCACTCTTTGTAGGGCTGTCACTGGGATCACTGGAGGATGTGGCTACTGATACATTCAATTGCCTCCTAGGTTATGGTTAATCAGGTACATGATGAGGTCATGGCACCACAGTCGAATCTGCACACAATGAGACTGTCATTGTTGCAGGTAGATGTGGCTCACACCAAGTCACTGAGCATTAACAAAGACTGCCTTCAGTACCATGGTAGAATGGAGCTGGAACTGGGTCATAGGGCTGTAGTCAGGAGCAAATTCAGTGGGCCTTCCACTGGGTGTTCAGATGGAGCTGCTTTCTGTCAGTTCCCTGTATATGCAGGAATAACCAGTACTGAAGCAAAAGAGGGTTATAACTGAGACTTAGGAATGCTTCAGTGTCCACTGCAAGGTAACTTTAGAGTTTGCAGCTGGAACATAGTTTGGCAAACTTGCAACCAGTAACATGTTATATACTGAGTCCCTGGGAGGGAGACCTGAGAGCAGGGTTAAAGTTAAGTCACACAGTTGCTTTTACCACAGTCAAAACCAAGTTTGGTGGGCCTGAAAGTAAGGACATATACAAGCATAACTCATACCAAGTATTTATGCAGGCATGAATGACTGGACTGGAAGTAGAACTGGGCTGACGATAGGTCATGAAGTTGCTTCATGATCTAAAATTGAGTATGTGACAGGTGGATCATGTTACCCAAGACATGATTGGTTCCTCTGGATTCCTTGGCAGAAAAGATTGCTTGTGGGACAGTGGCCAAATGGTGCTCATACCAATTTTATAATAGGATAGGATTGCTTTCCTGTCTTCAAGTGGGACAATGTTTGGCAAGCTTGCCACTAGATAATATGGACAGGATCAAAATAGTAATCCAGGAGAGGGAAGATGATGAGAACAGAGGTGGAAAAAGATAATGAAGGCAGGGTACATAAGTTTAGCTAAAAGTAAGAAAAAAAATTGCAAAGCAGGGTTAAAACATTTGAACTAAATTCTGTAAATGGCATGAGGCTGTGGCAAAATTCTGAGGAGTCAATAAGGATATTGCAGGTGATACCACTTAGCATCTTTAGAATTCTGAATAGGTTAATTTGGCTGTTCAATTACACTGTGAGGGGGCTCCCCTGGTGGTGCATGGCGCAGGTGGTTGAGCGCTGCGCTGTGAAGCTGTCCGCAGACTTTGCAGCACCGGTTCGATCCCGGCCAGAGGGCAAGGGTCCCACATGGCGCTGCAGACCTCTCCTGTCGCAGCCGCAGTGTATTTTGTCTGTCTGCCTGTTCTGTTCCCCACTCTGTCTCTGGTGAGTCCTCCCACCCTCCCGCTCATCTGGCCTGTACCCCGGTTCTTGTATAAATAAATAAATCTTAAAAAATTACACTGTGAGGATCAGTGGGGAGAGTATATGCAGAGGCAGGACTGACCACTGAGCAGGTTTTCCGATCCAGCAGACCGGGTAAAGGAGGAGAGAGTCCTGGAGACCTCGGTGGGTTTTCAGGCTTTTATTTAGATTTACCAGGCATATGGCAGGCAGGGGTGCTGTGGGACCGGGAGGCTGGCAGTCCTCCCAGCCCCCAGCAAATCCTCACCCTATCTGGGCTCTCGGCTTCTCTGCTTCTTTCTTGGCTTCTGCTGGCATCCCCATGATGCCGCCCTTATAAACGCAGTCTCTCAGCCCAGGTGTACCCACTTCAGGTGCCCACCATCAGGCATGAATTCACGACCACAGGGTTTCCCCATCTATCCTAATGGCGGGAGGGCAGAAAAACCTGATACTTTTTCCTTACCCTACAGTATACTAAAGATTTAAATATGTATTTAAGAATAATTTGCTAAGATCAATAACATGGCATAATCATTATTTTGATTTGGCAAACCTATATATATTATGGAACCAGGGACTGTAAGAGCTGTCAGGGCCCCAACGTCATTTAGTCCATTGCCCTAATTATGGTGACACTAAAACTCAAAGAGGGAAAACATCTTTCATAAAACTCAGAGTGATACAACAGCAAAAAACAGGGGTAACCTTGATGTCTTTAAGGCAGAAAGTTTGATTTATGTGTCTCTGATGATAAGTGATGGTGAGCATTTTTCATGTGTCTGTTAGCCATGTACATGTCTTCTCGGCAGAAATAGCTATCTAAATCTTCTCTCCATTTTTTGATTGGGTTATTTTTTTTCTTTTTCTTGAATTGTATAAGTCCTTCATAGATCTTAGATATCAGTCCCTTGTCAGATGCATGATTGTAAGGCAGGAAGAAAACAGTGCAGGTTTTCTAGGATCCAGCAGACCAGGTAAAGGAGGAATCAGAGTCCTTAGTGGCTTTTTGCAGGTCTTTTTATTTAGATTACCAGGTACAAGGCAGGCAGGGGCGCTGGCAGGCCTCCCAGCCCCCAGCAGGTCTTCACTCTGGGCTCTCCGGCCTTCTCTCAGCTTCTGCTTCTCTTGCTCCTCTCTTGGCTTCTCTTTCAGCTTCTACTGGCGTCCCCATGATGCCGTCCTTAAAAAGCACAGTCTTAGCCCAGGTGAATCCCATCTACCTATGCCCACACCCTACTCCAGGTGCCCGCCATCAGGCATGCATTCAGGACCGCAAGGATCCATCATCTATCCTGATGGCGGGAGAGCAGAAAAACCTGACATTTTCTTTACCCTACAATGATGTACAAATATTTTCCTCCATTTAGTAGAGTGTACTTTCATTTTAATAATGCAGAAATTTTTCAGTTTGAGGTAGTCACATTGCTTACTTTTGCTTTTTTTTCCTTTTCCACAGGAGTCAAGTCCTCAAATACATCAATGAGGCCAATATTAAGGAGTATTTACTTCTATTTGAATCAAAACCAACCCAATAAAAAACCCTAGATATCCGGTGCATAATTAATTTTACCATAACAGGAAGGAGGAGGGCAAAGTGTGCAGGAAGCCCAATGGACTATTGTGGAAGACTGTGGGTGCCTTGGGTTGGTGTGTTATTGTGACATACATCTGAAGAGGTGTGATCTTGTACCACTGAATCATACAGTGTTATAAACCAATTTCATCTCAATAAAAATATTTAAAAATACCACTATTTCCAGTATTTATTGCATTGTCAGATTCAAAATCCACTCTGGCTTTATGTTCTACTGGATTGAAAGCTAAACTTCACAAATATGATATGTGTACTGGATTTTAAATAAAACTTTTAATTACTCACATTATCTTAGACTGGTAGAATTCCAGCTTTTGTGCTTCTTTGCTTCTATTTCTAGATGGCAATATTACACAGCTCACAGAACATGTTTGTGCTGTGGCCTTCAAGTCCCAGATGGACATTCATAGGGTTTATATGCTTCCTGAGCTCAAATGTTTGTGGAGCAATTGATTATGAAAGCATGAAAAATAAAACTGATTACCCACATTTGGGATTATTTAGTTCACTAAGAACATGACAGACCATAAATACAGTTGGATAAGGGAGTCAAATGGACACTGGGGAAAGATGACTTCACATCCCTGGCATTCTTGGGGTTCCCTGGGTTATGGGAAAGCCTGAAAGAATTCAGGCTTGAGGCCAATGCTCACTCTCAATACACCTTCTGTACCCTTCCCATCATAAGAAAGATTGGCTTGACAAACTCAGTTACTGATGTACCATGTATTTCTCTATTAGGTGACTGATATTTTAAAATAGACTTCTGGGCAAAGGCAAGAGGTAGCTCAACGAAATGTCTGCCTAAAGTGCATTTCAGAAATTAGTGAGTGAGGTGTTTAGAAGCAGGGAAGTATTTTCTTTGGACCTTAAATTGATTTTGAAGAGATGCAAAGCCAATTTTTTTTTGCGTATCCTCCAGAGTCATTATGTTCCAGGAAGGGGAGATCAGGTCATGTTCCAGAGAATATGATTTTTTCCCCATTACTATTGCACTATATACCCTATCTTCTGACACCTCTGCTACAGATACTGAAGAGACATCACAGGAGGAAACCAATTTGCCTGACGATTTTATGCATGCAAGCACTGTGTTGGCTGATGAAACTGTTTGGAGTAAGTACAAAAACACATTGATAGGGTTTTCAGGTGCTTTATGCTGAACCAATCAATCTTTTAAGTTTTGATTAGCAAAACAAAATAAAACATACTGAGCTATACTTTCAACTATCTCAGTTTCAGATTTTCTTGATTATGTTCTGATTAATACACATTCACATATGACATGAAACAATTTAGCTTGTAGGGTTTCTTATGAATTATTTAATAATTTTTAAGAAAGAATTTTAGTTGTTACTTAAAAGGATACAAACATATATTTGTTTTGTGATATAATTATTCCTCTTAATTTAATTTCATTGCTAATGCTCAGACTAACTGTTCAACATTAACTTATATAATGCTATAGTGCAATGTTACTTCAATGAAATATACAAAATAAAAATATATTTAAAAATTAAACTAAATTGGAAGTCTCATGAAAATGCTCATGAGTAAATATAACAAAGGAGGTGAAAGACCTATATGAAGAGAACTATTATATGTTGTGAAAAGAAAGAGAAGAAAACAAAGAAATGGAAAAATATTCCATGCTCATTGACTGGAAAAATTAACATTGTCAAAATGGCCATCTACCCAAAGCGATATGCAGATTAAATTCAATTCCTACCAGAGTTTCAATGCCATTTTTCAAAGAAATAAAACAAACATTACTGAAATTCATATGGAACCACAAAAGACCTAAAATAGCCAAAACAATCTGGACCAAAAAAAAAAAAAAAAAAAGAATGGCAGTATCACACTCACAGACATAAAACTATACTACAAAGGTATTATAATAATAACAGTACGGAAGTAGAACAAAAACAGACACACCAACAATGGAATAGAATTGAGAACTCAGAAATAAATCCACACTATAAGGACAGTAAATACACAAGAAAAAGTCAAGAATACGCATTGGAAAAGGAATAGTCTCTTTGATTTATGTTGTTGGGAAAATTGGACAGTTACATGAAAAAGAATGAAACTAGACTACTATCTCACATCGTACACAAAAATCAAGTGAAAATGAATAAAAGACTTTTATGTAAGACCTGAAATCATAAGATATATAGAAGAAAACAGGCAAAACACTCCCTGAAAAAGGCTTCAGAAAAATCTTAGTGGATTTGTCTCAAATAGCAAGGAAAACAAAAGAAAATAAAAAAAGTTGGGACTACATCAAACTAAAAAGCTTCTGCATGGTGAGAGAAACAGTCACTAAAACAAAAAACAAAAAACAAAAAAAGCAAAAAAACACCCTACTAACTGGGAAATAATGTATCACACCATGCATCTGATAAGGTGCTGATATCCAAGATCTATAAAGAATTGATACAACTCAACAAGAGGAAAACAGATAATGCAATCAAAAAGTGGAAAGAAAAGTTAAATAGGCACTTCTCCAGAGAAGACATAATGATGATCAACAGGCACATGAAAAAATGCTCATTATCTCTTATTGCCTAGGAAATGCAAATCAAAACCATAGCAAGATGCTTCCTCACACCTGTGAGAAATGGACCATGTCAGAAAGATCAGAAACAATTTTTGGTGAAGATATGGAGAAAAAGAAACTCTTACACTGTTGGTAGCAATGTAGAATGGTCCAAACTCTATGTAAAACAGTATGGGTGTTTTTCTAAAGATTAAAAATGATTATTCTATATGTCTCATCAATTCCACTCCTAGCTATCTACCTGAGGAATACAAAAACACTAACTTGAAGGGAACCATGCACTCCTATGTTAATTACAGCAGTATTTACAATATCCAAGCCTTGGAAATAAGCTAAGTGTCCAAAGGCAGATATGTGGAGCAGGAAGATGGGGATAATAAAAAAAAAATACTACTCAGCTTTTTAAAAAGATTAATTCTTGCCGGTTGTGGCAATGTGGATGGAACTGGAGGAGGTTATGTTAAGTGAATTAAATCTGATGGAAAAAGACAGTGCAGGATGGTGTTGTTATATGCTAAATGTAGAGAAACAAAACAAAGAGTAAATCAGATGAAGCCAAACTAATAACAAATCCTTGAAATCTGACTGTAGAACTGAGGCTACAAGAAAGAGTTACAGGGGACTGGGTGGAAACAATGTGTTGAGGGAGCATCATGGACTATGGTGGAGGGCTGTGGGTGCTTTATTGGTGGATGTGGTGTGATAACAACACCTGAAGGGAAATATACCATATATCTAAAACACAAACAGTGTTGTAAACCAATGTTCCTTCTCTCCCTCTCTCTCTCTCTCTCTCTCTCTCATATATATATATATATATATATATATATATGATATATATTATATATATTATATCCATGGAAAAATTTAAATTGACTGTTCAATTTAAAATGTCTAGGGGGCCTCCCCGGTAGCACAGCAGGTTGACTGCAGCGCTGTGAAGCTGTCCGCAGCCTATGCAGTGCAGATTCAATTCCCAGCCGGCCAGGGGGATACCCACATGGTGCGGCAGACCTCTCCTGCCTAGCCCACTGCTCCCCTCAGCAGTGTATTTCAGTCTGTCTGCCTGTTCTGCTCCCTGCTCTGTCTTTGGTGAACCCTCTCACCTTCCTGCGCCTCTGGCCTGTACCCCAGTTCTTTATAAAAATAAACAAGTCTTTAAAAAAATAAAACCTCTAGGGATAGTCAGTGGAGGTGCATTTCTTCTTAAGTAAATATATTTTTGTGCCACTATGTTCTGGTGCCCTAATATTTTTTGTGATAGTTCCATAATATGCAAGCTTTTTGCATTCATGGAATGTATACTTGAATGATTTAATTTTGTTTCCATGTTGATGAAAATGTTAGAACTTTCACACTGTGAAAGTACAAACAAAAGTGAACTTATACTTTCCAATGTAAATATAAATATAAATAAATATAGAACTGGGCCATTCAGAAATGGTTTAGGTAATGCAGGTTGGTGTTTTGCTACCCATCAAAGCAACACAAAACAAAACCCAAAAATCCTTCTTCTTGCTATGTCTATTAGAAATGTCATAATGTTAACTCCATGAGATGAGATTTTGTGGTTTGTTGTTCAGTCCCATAACCTTAAAAAGGGGAGGAGCATCACAGTACAGTTAGTGTGTGCCATTTCCCCCACCCCCACACACTTGCAGTTGTCTTGAATTACAAATACAAAGGTGCCGTGAACCAAACTTCTTTATTTTTATTTTTTTATTTTGTATGTTTTTTATATCAGTCTTCAATTTTGTACAATGTATGCTTTCTCATCTCAGTTATAGCCCCCATGAAATTCCCACACCAATTTTCCCATGTACCATCACCATAGTCCCTTGTACTATTCCCACCCCTGTTTTGATCCTACTCCCTTCTCCCCCGCCCCTGCAGAATGTCTCTGGTTTATAGTTGGTGTTGATTTTGAGTTTCACTTTATTATAATTACTTCCTCCCCCCTTATTCCTTATTTGGATCCTCTACATTCCTCCTATAAGTGAAACCATCCAGTATTTTCCTTTTTCTTTCTGGCTTATTTCACTGAGCATGATCCCTTCCAGCTCCATCAAGGTTGCTGCAAATGGCATGTGTTTATCTTTTTTGATTGCTGAGTAATATTCCATTGTGTATCTGTACCACATCTTCTTGATCCAGTCATCTATTTTTGGGTGTTTGGGTTGTTTCCATAGCTTACTTATTGTAAATGGTGCTGCAACATACATAGGGGTGCAGGTGTCCTTTTGAATTGTTTTTGTGTCCTTTGGGTAGATTCCTAGGAGTGGAATTGCTGGATCATATGGAAGCTCCATTTTTAGTAGTTTAGGAACATCCACACAGCTTTCCACAGTGGTTGGACCAGTTTACATTCCCACCAGCAGGGTAGGAGCGTTCCTTTCTCTCCACATCCTCGCCACAATTTGCTGTTGATGAAACAAACGTATTGAGCAGGGGATCTAGGGGTGGAGTCAAGCAGCCATGCTTGGTATATGACTGAACACATGCAGACTTGGGGGATCTTGCTTCTGTGGCCCCTACTTGCACCTTGGTACTCCTTGTTTGCAGGACAAATTGTATTTCTCTTTCTCTCTCTCTCTCTCTCTCTCTCTCTCTCTCTCTCTCTCTCTCTCTCTCTCTCTCTCCCTCTCCCTCTCCCTCTCCCTCTCCCTCTCCCTCTCTCTCTCTTTCTCTGTGTGTCTCTCTCTTATTCTCTGTCTCTCTCTGTCTCCCCTGCCTTCCTTCCTCTCCTTTGTCTGTCTTCATAAATAAATATTTTTATTTTCTCACCTCTCTCTGCATGTCTACTTTTTGGTCTTTCCCCAAGTTCTTAGGTACATGGGTAAAGACTCACACCCAGGTTACCCTGTTTCCAATGGGTCTGCTCTGGAACAGCCTGACACCCAGTTTGAGGACCTTACCCGCCTGGTGACCAGCCCTAAGGATCCTCCCTTGTGTTGGCCGCCAAAAGCACATTATATTTGCAGGACACTCATCAGGATCTTCCTGTCTCTAATTTAGAGGAACTTGGTCTCATTCCAGTAAAACACTTTCTGTGTGTTTTTTTTATTTAAATGTGGGTTCAACTGTTAGTTTAAGCAGTTCTCCTCTTTCATAATGTTCTTTAAGTGTTGTTTTTTTTTTTGTGGGGGGGATGGATAATCTTATAAAGCTGGTACATGGGAGATGGATTTGTTCCTCTGGGCTTATGCATGGAACTGGTTTCAACCTCAAGATTAGAATTTGTGCTTCTGGGGGCCTTCTCATGTGTGTGTAAGAGTTTATACAACATTGGTTTTGGTTTGAGAGGAGGTGAGCCGTTTATTTTGGCCACTAAGACTCTGCAAGGACAAATGCAGGCTGCCCTCTATAGATTAGATCTAGCTATTTTGGTCACTGGGAGTATGCAAGAACAAATTCAGGCTGCCTTCTGTAAGTAAGATTTTGAAAAGGCAGGGACCACTGAGAGAATTCAGGCTGCCCTCTGTAAATTAGATCTAGCTACTTTGGCCACAGACAAGAATGAATTCTGGCTTCCTTCCACAAATTAGATCTATCTACTTCAGCCACTGAGAGTATGTAAGAACAAATTCTGGCTGAAAAGGCTGAGGCAACTGAGCGTATTCAGGCTGTCTTCCATAAATTAGATTTAGCAACCTTGGCCAAGCGCCTGCAAAAACAAATTCTAGCTGCCCTCTGTAAATTAGACTTAGAAAAGGCAGAGGCCCATTTGGTGGCTATAAGAACAGGGGAGCAACCTTCCTCTCATTCTGATAGCTGTACAAGGAAAAGGACTATTACTTACTGGAAATTTTGAACCCACCTGCAGTGAACCCCTTCAAAATGACAATGGAGGGTGCAGAATTTCCACAGGCCTCATTGTCCTCTCAAGATAGGACTAAAATGACTTCTCCTTCTCACACCAGATGGGAAACCCAACATGGCAGAAGGAGCCTCCCAGGGGTAGGACAGTTCTTTCTTCACCAATTCCTGATGTGTGGATTGAATGAACAGGGAAATATGTCAAATTTTATAGGACACCCTTTTCCATGGGGACCTCCTGAATTGAATAAATTCTGTTTCTCCATACCATCAGGATCCTAAAAAGATGGCTAATTTATTTGCCTTTATTTTTGTCTCCCATAAGCCTACCTGGGAAGACATATAATCTATACTACAATCTCTACTAACATTAACAAAGAATGGTTTCAAGGAAGGCTAGTGAGGAGATGCATCATATCCACTAGGTAGATATAGAAACCATGGAACCAGAAAAGGTTCTGCCAATGGTAACTTAAACTGTGACCCCAAAAAAGGGGGGAATGGAAAGGTTAAAATGCTATAATAGATGCTTATTAGTAGAGCTGAGGCAGGGAATCCCTAAGCAAAAAAGCTCTGGTAAGGTACTAGAACTTCAACAAAAGGCCAATGAGGATATATGAGTCTCTTGAAGGATTATTCAAACTTATAGAATTGAACAGACTTGAATCCAGATGTTCCACAAAATCAAATGACTCAGATGATTAATGTGATGTTCAGTGAGCACAGTTTTCCAGATGTAAATTGGAAATTAATCAAGGTAGACAGTATTGTAGAGATGAGTCCTTAACAATTGGTGGATATAGCCTTTAGACTTTACAGTGCCAGAGAGGAAATGAGAAAATGGTAGTGCAAGATGAGGGCTTATATGAAGAATGGTGGGGATCAGGGGCTTCACTCAATCTGAAAAAGCCTATTATGATAACCCCCTTGGAGGCCTGGGTAACTCTCACCATGGGGAAGCATTTGATTCATTTTTTGTGGATACTAGAGAAACCTATTAAATTTTGAATTCTAAATTGTGTTGGGTCAGCATGAGGACTGTGCCAGTCACCAGAATAACAGAAGGGCCACAAAAGAAAGCTTTCTTATAACTCCTAGTATGCTAATTTGGCAATACAAGCCTCCAACATAGCTTTGTATACATGGAAGAATGTCCAGTAGTCTTCCTTAGCCATGACCTCTTAAGTGAACTTAATTCACAGATTTTTTTTTCTTACTCCATTCCAGAGACTGTACCTACAAGTACCCTCTGAACATGCCTTGTTATTCCAGATGATACCCACTAAGGATGCTATACAAAAAAGGTGAAGTGCTGCTCCCTGAAATTTACAAATGGATAAGTTAAGTGGTTTGGGCAACCCAGGACATAGCAAACATGCAGTTCCTATAAAAATAGAAGTTGTGGAAGGAAACAGAAAGCATATGAGAAAACAATATGCTTTGAAAGATGAGGCCCTGAAGGGAATTTACCCAATATTACGAGTTTCTTCGATCCAGCCTCATTTGACCCTGGTGCTTCCCCTATAACAGTCTTATTTTGCCAGTAAAGAAAACTCACACAAATGGGTACCATATTGTTCAGGATTTGAGTATCATTAATGAAAATCCAGGGTATACATACAACTCTGCCAAATCTTTATACACTATTAACTGCCGTAGCTGGGGATTTGGGCTGATTCTCAGTAGTGAACTTGAAAGATGCCTTTTTCTATATCCTAGTAGATGCCTGGGATAAACTACACTTTGTTTTTGAATGGCAGGAACACTGAATCCAAAAGTACTCTGCAATATTGTTGGATTGTGTTTCCATAAGGGCTTAAGAATTCCTCAACAATTTTCAGGAAAATAGTGGTTAAGGAGCTCAGAAAAGTCCAACTAAAACAGGACATTCTCCAACAATATTTGGATGATTTACTAATCACCAGCTAGCTGACAGTGAATCTTGTTTGGAAAATACCATATTGATTTTGAATCACTTTGCAGAATGTGTCTATAAGGTGTCACCTCAGAATGCTCAGATAATGTAAACAAAATGTAACATACTTGGAATTTAGGATTAAGAAGGGCAAAGGAAGCTTCATGACTGAAAGAAAGTGGCTAAATTCAGCTCTCAAAATCCAGAGCAATCAAAAATAATTATGTGGGTTTTGGGGAATGGCTGGGGTTTGTAAAATTTGGATCACCAACTTTGGGTTAATAGCAAAGCATTTTTATGAGGCCTTCAAAGGCCTGGACTCTGAATCTTTGCTTTGGACTCAGGAATGTCAATAGGTCTTTGATGAAATAAAGGGAAGGCTGATCTCAACACCAGCCCTAGGGCTGCCAGACTCCAGGAAGCCTTTCCAACTCTGTGTGTGTGAAAGAAAGGGAGTGAACCAGAAATGCTGCCCATCACATACCTGTTTAAGCAGTTGGACCACACCATTAAATGGTGGTGTACATGTTTGTGTGTTGTTGCTGACACTTGTGACCTCCTACATGAAGCAGAAAAATTTACATTAAACCAGCCATCACTGTGTATGCACCATGCCAGGTTTTATCATTACTAGAACAGAAGGGTGGACTTTGGTTGACTGTTGAACATGTGGGGAAATATCAAACAGTTACATTGGATAACCTCAGGGAAGTTTTGTGAGTTACTAGCTCTTTAAATCTAGTTACTTTGCTTGAAAGCAATGTAGAGAGTTTTGAGAATGAAATCTTAACTCATAACTGTCTGGAAACTAGTGTATGCTAGTCAAAAAAATTCATCTGACCAGCACCTGCCAGATGCAGTTTGGGAGATGTTTACAGATGGGAACACTTTTATGGAACAAGATTACCAACAGTCATGATATGCAGTGGAGATATTTTAGGACATCATAGAAGCCAAAGCCCTGCCTTCAGGGCTGTCAATAGAGAAGGCTGAATTGATAGCCCTGCCCTGAGTCCCGGGACTCTCTCAAGGTAAGAGAACAAACAAATACACTGACTCTAAGTACTCATTCATGACCCTTCATGCCCATGGAGCCATATGGAAGGAAAGGGAGCTACTTTACAGACAGCAATAAAGGCAATAAGCGCCTAATGGAAATCTTGGTATTGCTGAAAGTAATAGCTTTGCCATCAGCTATGGTAGTGATGCATTCTCCTGGCTCTAAAGGGGTGAGTCTGCAATTGCAAAAAGCGAAAGAGAAGCTGACTGTATGGCAAAGGCCAATGCTCATTCGTCTCCTGGGGAAATTTATCCTTCTCATGAACTTACTCAGTTTGTGCTCAAATACACTGACCAGGGAAAGGCCTGAAAATGGAAATTTATTAACTTCAACCCCAGTTCCACTTGGCTAAATAACTCACATAATATGATACTCCTTCCAGAGGTCCCAGTCTATCCAGTGTTGAAATATCCACATGAAGGATACCACTATGGAACAGTTATCTCGATGGAGTCCAGGAATCCATATTTAAAGGGCCCTTGTTTGCATAAGATGGCTCAACAAATCACCCAAAGTTGCCATTTATATGCCAAGAATAACCCCAAGATTGACTCATGCTCTAAAGCTACTGGGTACAATATTGGTGTGAGGACCCTTTTGAAAGACTTGGAAGTGGATTTTACTTAAATGCCCAGGACTGATGGCAATTATACCTATCATTTAATCTTTGTGCATATATTTTTAAGATGGGTGGAAGAATTTCCCACTAAGACAGACAAAGCTGGAGAGGTTGCCAAACAATTGCTGAAGGAAATAATTCTTTTCTTTGGATTGCCCAAATCCATTCAGGGTGACAACAGGCCCACATTTGTTTAAGAAGTTACTCAGAAAGTAATGCCTTACAGATTACTTGGAAGTTGTATGCTGCTTGGAGACCTCAAACTACAAGACAGGCTGAAAGAATGAATCACACTTTAAAGTAGGCTTTAGCAAAACTGTGCCAAGAAACCCATCTGAGTTGGAATCAGGTCTTGTTCATCATTCTCCTTCGAATAAGAGTGTTTTTTAGAAGTGCACTCCCCTTCAGAATTGTTTTTAGAAGAATTTCAAGCTTCAATTTTGAAACTAAATTAGACATAGAACAAAAATATAGAATCAAACAATGCACAAAATTTATCCAGGAAATTCTAGCTGTAACTCATAACTTTGTTCTTGCTAGGATTTCCATGCCTCTAGATGAACCATTGAATAATTTCAGATCTAGTGATTCGCTGTTCAGCGAAAATAACCCATTGGTTTTTGGAAACTGTCAAAGACTTAAGATATTTGTTTATGAGAAAGACAAAATGCTTAAATGTTCTTTTTTTCTCTTTCAGCTTCTGTTGCCCAGATGAACACTGAAAATCCTGAGATGATAAACAAGCCATGAGCTTCCCTTGATAATTGCTGTAGATAAACTTTTTTTCCCCTTTTATCCAAAGTCTAAGGTGTGTGGGATGACAACTGGAACCATGTGAAACTTACTGTCTAGATTTTGGAATTTGATTTTGACTCTAGGGAGAAAATTGTTTGGTTGTTTGTTGTTTTTGTTTGTTTGTTTGTTTGTTTGTTTTTTGGCTTTTCTGTTAACTTTTGAGTTTTATAATTTTGATTTTCATGAGTTTTGTTTATAGGCCTGTGTTTTCATTTCCCCCACTTGTCTTTTTGCAAACTATTTTTTCAGGTACATGTAGCAAACAGCCTGGCTACTTAAATGTGAGTAAAACTGTCTTTACATCAGACAATGGTAAAAAAAATAATAATAACTTCAGAATACTAGTATTTGTCCTCATAAGAAAGTAAATAGCTTTGTGTCTTTGAAGATATAAATAAAACTGCAGTTGTATAGGGTATTTCATGTGACTTATAAGAAAATTTAGGGAACTGTGTCTATATGTTGTGTGTCTGTATGTCATCCCCATTTATGTCTAATTATTTTGGCATCCAAAAAAATAGCATAGATAGCACCTATAGAAATCCTGGGCTTGTGAATATAATGGAAACTAATTTGAAATTTAGTGGGCTTGTTTGAAACACATGTTCCTATAAAGTTGTATTAAATATAATATTTTCTATCTGGCCTATTAATGTGGGCACATGAAGTCTTTTAACATCTGGTTAAAAGGGAGTTGGGAAATTTAAAGTTTTTTATTGAGAGTTAAAAACTCCATTTATGGGATAAAAATAAAAGCTTAAGATTGGCTGTCAGCATTGTGCTGGTGCATGTAGCCAGATTCTCATTGCAATTATATTTTTTTCTAATATTTATGATAAAATTTCTCAGAAAATCTAAATTAGGAATATTGGTAGTTTTTTTTAATTGATCAGAGGAAATTTTGTGGAACCTCAGAAGAACTCCTGAGACACTCTAGGAGTGTCTCGACCTATTGACTATTTATCTGGTAAATTGGAACTTAATATGAATCATTGTAACTTGGTAAAAATGTTTAGCTCTAGCTTATATATAAATATTAACGTTGGTATTTCAAAATTCATATGAAAACTTTTAAGTGTCTGCTATGTAAATTGTGTGTCAATTTTGATTGTCTTTCTGCTATACTGCAAGTTATAATGTTGAATAAATTTCCTTGTCTGTTATCAGATTTTAACTTTGGTTCATTTACAGAAATTGTTTCTAGAGAAATTATCAGAAGATAGACCATGATTCACTCTTATTGATGGAACTCAAGTGTGGAAATTTTCTACATAAGACTGAATGTATTACTGACAATAAACAATTTTAATTGTATTTTTTATTGAAATGACACTGGTTTTTGTTTTGTTTTGTTCTACTTTGACATAAGGAATTATTTTTTTTCCTAGCTGGCTCGGATATACAACAATGTTAAATTGTATTTTTGCAAGCAGAACTAACTTGTGCTTGCATTTTCTTTCTCCTTGATTTCATCATAGTATGGAAAAGTGATAATAATTCTTATTGTTCATGGCAAAGTGTCTATCTTTGCATAATATCAATAGGGAATTTTGTCTCTTCTAAAATTACAGAATTGGAAATATATTTCACTACATGGTTTTGACTGGAATTTTTCCGGGAGTTAAATTTTAGTTGAGCCAAGAAGAAAAAGCCTGCCACTTTGTAGGGTTACAGAGACCTCCATCGAAGGTGGGAAAGCTTGTTTCCATTGGCAGGACTGAAAATACTGGAGAAAAAGCCCTGGGAACCTCCAGAAGAGAGACTGATAAGAGCATAACCTTGATCCTGAAACTTGTACAGACCAGTTGTTTAGGACACAATCTAAGATCACTTACAGAGTGTTCCAACAAAGCCAAGAAAATTATTCTGTCTTGTTAGTTTATGCAAAAATAGTTCGAATGGATTGGAATTAGATCTCCTTTAAAATGTATTTTGCTATCCTAATGGATAGAATTGCAATGAAGATAAAGAGAAAATTCTTTTAAACAAGTCAAATATTTTAAAAGATTTTTCTTGTTTTTTCCCCCCTCTGAGTTTGTTTTTAATACTCTGCTCCTTGATTGATTAATGTCTCATTTTTTTTTCCCTTTTGGCTTGGACCGATGAATTATTTTCCAGAAATGGAAGCTATTGCCACACTAATCATCCATGAAAATGCCTAGAGACTGTTAATTCTTTTGAACTCATCGGAACCGCAGATAAGTGTTCCCTCACACTGCACCACTCCATACCTTTGTCACCATGGAAATGGTGGCAAAAAAATAAAAGGAGGGATTTGAAAGAGGGAGGGCCATCGCAGTGCAGTGAACTGATGCCATTATCCCCAATCCCACACACACGCAGCTGCCTTAGACTACAAGACTCAGGATATCATGAATCAAACTTCTTGAGCAGGGGAATAAGAGGTGGAGTTAAGCAGACATGTCTGGATGTAACTAAACACATGTGGGATTGGGGATCTTGCTTCGGTGGCTCTGAACTTACACCCTGGTACCAATTGTTGGCAGGATGGATGGACTCTTAATCTCTCTCTTTTCTCTCAATGGAGATAGTATGGGAAAGATGTGGGGTCAAAACTTGTAGTAAAATATTTTCCCAAGTCAAAGTATCTTAATATGAAAACCAGTGTCCCAGACTGAAACCTGAAAATAACACTTCTTGCTTATAACACATTGATCATTTTGCAAAATGTTCTAACATTGATCTTGTTTGGATCTTCAGTTTTTTCATTAAAGGGATAAAATGTAGTAGTGTACTGAGGAACACACTTCAAGAAGTGCTCTTCTACTTAATAGACACTTTCCCAAAGAAGACATACAGATAGTCAACAGGCACACAAAAAAAATACTATCTCTTATTATCAGGGAAGTACAACAAAAACCATAGTAAGATACAACTCAGAGTAGTGAGAATGTCCCTTGTCATTAAGACCAGAAGCAAGCATTACTGAGGGTGAGAAGAAAAAGGTACCCCTGTACACCGTTAGTGGGAATGTAGACTGGCCCAGCCCCTATGGACAACAATATGGAGGTTTCTCAAAATATTAAAAAGAGACCTGCTATATGATTCAGCAGTTTCACTTCTAGGTATCTACTCAAATAATATAAAACTAGCAATTTGAAGGGATATATACACTCTTATGTTAATTTCAGCACTATTTACAATAGATAAATTATGGAAACAACCTAAGTAACCAGCAACAGATCAATAAAGAAGATGTGGTGCGAACCTACTCCCCTAAATCATATACAGTGTTGTAAACCAATGCTGCTTCAATAAAAATGACACCATTTCTAAATACAGAAATCTTCTAGGATGATAGTGAAAATCAGGAGTCTTCAATTTTTTAAATCATATAACCCTATAATTAAAACCATTTGAACATGTACCCCATTGGATTATATTTATTAGTAACAGATAATATTCTTAATTCTTAAATATATTAAGTATAATTATAGACATTATATTTAAATAAAAGTCAATGCATAAAGAATTCTAGTATTATCTTTCCATACCTAAAAGAACTTCATATATATTCCACCTAGGCATACATATGCCATTTTGAAGAGCTATGATTTTTGTGTGTGCGGGGGGCGGGGGACCTTGCCAGCGGCCAGAAAACGAACCGGCGCTGCAGAGACCGCGGGCAGTCTCGCAGCCCAGTGCTCAACCGCTGCGCCACCAGGGGAGGCACTGAAGAGCTATGATTTTTAAGGGTGTGTTCAGAATTCATCCATAGTTGTCTAGATGGCAACTGAAGTAGTACTCTCTTATTTTACCTGGAAATCAGGTCCAGAATTGGAAGGGAAAAAGCTCCTTATGTTCTATCTCTAGATAAAATAATACTTCAGAAAGCTATATATCTGCTATGAAATTATATGGTCTAGCCCCATAATTTTACCATTATAAAATAGTAAGTTGCCATTGTGCCCCAGTAAGCTTCAAGCTCTTAGTCATTCTGCTTTGAATTTTTTAAAAAGTTCCAGTAACCATGTCAATTTTGAATCTCATTAGTTTGATGTGTTATTGTGATTATCTATTCCTGTCACTAAGTTCCTCATGGAATTTTCAAATGTGTGTGAGAACACTGACATAGATATGCAAGTATATCAGTTTGTTAAATAAGTTATTAAATATACATAAATTTCTGGAGGCAAGAATATTCTATGTAATCACAGTGACCATCTTTATTATTAAATGCATATTATAAATTATACATGTAAATAAATTCCAAGTGCAAAATTTTCACAGTGTCTTGGTAGTAAAAGCAAAAAGATGACATAAAAATGAAGCTGAATAAGAGTTCCACTTATGTGCTCTTTTCAAAGTAGCTTGATCTGGTGTTCCTGGGGTAGATGGCACCTCTTCATGGAATAACAGGCTGACAGGATTAGCTGTTTAACTGAGTGATGATAAAAACACAACCATTTGAATATTATAATAATAATAATTACTATAACAATAATAGCAACATAGAAATAGTTCCATATTCAAAATCTCTTGTCAGAATAATTATATGTATATTTTAAAAATAGAACCTAAGTAACTTTATATAGTAAATATGTTTTTACCTTGAATTGTATTTTACTGTACTTAAGCATGTTTACATTTTGTACACTGATTTTATTGAACTCAAAAATAGATAAATGGGAGTTCCAGAGATAAGATTCTCCAAGAAAAGGAAAAGTTCAGAGAGGAGGTTGCTGTCTGGATGGCAGCTACAGTACTACTTTTCTAAATTTAGATTTTTACCTGGAGATCAGTTCCAGAACTGAAAGGGAAAAAGGCAAAAGTAAAAGAAAACAAGCAGAGATCTGAGAAATGGTAGCTGTGTGTGTGGGTATATTTCTTAGAACTTAGCATTCCCATTTTAATAAGCAAAGTAAAGGATTATTTACTATATATAATCTGAAAGCCGCTGCTTCAAAGTGTCTTTCCTTATTGTCTGTTTCATTGTCTTTAATTTTTCCATTAAAAGTGAGGGAGTAACACTTTGAATTAATAGGTATCCTTAAAGTTTGGAATTCATATATTTCTGGGCAAATTAAGTTAGCATTAGTCATTACCACCTTATTAAAAATAAGTTGATTGGATTAATCAGTATAAGAACAAGGGAATAGAACAGAAGACAAAACATGTTGATGGAGAGGAGGGGTAGAGAAAGTAAATCACAGCACTTGAATATTTGAATACAAACCTAGATGAGTAGGTCTAGGGAGAAAGGGTGGTCATAGCTAAGCAAAATAAGATTATCAGATACTTGCCTTCTCCTCAAATGACATAAGTGAGTTCTAAGTGTTTTTGGACTGACTAATAAATGGGATCTAGCTTTAACAATTCCTCTAAGAATTTCAATAATCTGGAAGCAGTCTCCCTTCTCTAAAAATCTAGATGTGTTCAAAGCAAAATTAATATGTTGACAAAATTAAATCATTGCTCTCCTAAATTGATTTAAGAAATGTAATTCATGTTAATCTACAAAATAGCAAACACGTACTGTACAGACAAAACTACCATTGTAAGTACCCACAAAATTGCTACTGGTGATCTCATTACAACACTAAAATATATTCATACACAAATTGTTTTAAAGCAGACCAGACATAGTTACAATCACTCTTTTAAAACACAATTTAACACTCATTTATCAAAATATGTACCTTGCAATGAATAATTAGGAGATAAATACACTATTGCTAGTAGCACAAATTCAGTCTTCTAATAAGTTATTATTTTAATAACCAAGCACAAGCAAAATTAACACTTGTCCAGAGAAACCATTAGACAATATTCTATTGATCTTGAATATTAGTATTCATTTTGACTTCACTAGTTTTTGCCTTACACATATGGGTACAATAATTGAGTGCATAAAACAATTTTCTTCATCTAAATATGATGAAACATATTTAGAACATAAGTTAAACATATAACATGCTTTTGTTAAAACATGCCAAAGTAATATAGTATTTAAAGCCTCTGGTTTATTACTAATATTTTGTGTGTCTTTCCTACCTAACAAGTACAAAACAGGTAGCAAGTAAGGCATTGTAAGGGGAGTCCTATGCTATAAAAATTATTCTGCTCTTTTCTCAAAAGGTGGAAAAAAATGCCTCTCCTATCTGCTAGGAGGTAGAATCTACAGGCTTAAGAATGGTATGACTGGGGCAAAGCTGGGACATAAAAATTACTGAAGACTCTAGGTTCCACATGCCTACCTACCTCCAAATTCTACTCTGACTTGTGAAAGTGTCTTGACAGTTGCTACCTAGCTTAAAGTAAGAAATAGAATTGTGGTGACTCTTTTGAACAGTGTAAACTACTTCAGGGTTTTGCTCTGGTGTGACATTAGTGATTAATTAGTGCACTATTTCTTCCGTATACTCGGAAAGTATAGTAACATTTCAGAGGGACCTCAGTGTAACTCTAGAGGCATGATGGAAACTCTTTTCACTAGACAGGTACATGCATTTCCAGAGGTGTTCTTTGGAAATAGTTTAAGTGAAGCAGAACTCTGATCATCACCTATTGCTGTCTCTTAGACCCATAGAAGCAACTGTAAAGACTTTGACAAGCTGTCTTCTCCAGATAGATTCAATGGCATCTTTAAAGTTATAGAGTCATATGTGAATCTTTACTTTGTTATTAAACATACCAGAGGTCTGAGTTAAGATTTTCAATCTATGAATAATATGTGTGACAGATAACGTTCTATGTTGACACTGAAGTGAAAGAAATAACTACTTGAATCGTCAAACCTTACAAAGAAATCACACATGGGGAGAGAAAAATTGTTCTAATACTTTGTTTCACAGAATAATATATTGTACATAAATATGCCAAAATATGATATTGGACAATAACATGATTAGTAATTTAAATAGACAACTACATTGCTTCTAAATACAAAGAAACTCAATGCCCATTGTAACAAAACTAAGTGCTTATGACCCCAAGCCAATAGTATCTTTGTGTCTTATGTTCTCATATAAAACTACTTACTCTAGTTGAAATTATATGTGTACAGAATGTCACTGAAATTCTATAGTTTGAATCTAAAACAATGGATTACAAATTATTACGTGGGAATATCAATATTAATGATGGTGAATCATAATATTCTAAATAGATTTTCTTATAAAATGTGAGTTCCTCTTAGAGGTAAGATAGAGCATAACTGCATAGCTGTCAGCGCTCCCGTGATTATTTCTCAGTGGCCTAGGGTATTGCAAATGTGTTGTTATACTTACATTTAAAAACACATTTTTTTATTTAGCATAATTCAGTTGTCAGGGTCGACACTGTATGGCTGCTCACAAGGGATTTTGAATGGAGTTGGATGCTATCATGCAAATCTTGTCTTGAAAGCCGTCTTCTAAACTCATCAGTGGTAAAGTAGTATATGACCGGATCAAGGCATGAATTCAGACTAGCAAGACACAGGGCAACAGAATGAAATATAATAATCACCCTTTTGACTAGGCAGCTTTCAATTTTATTGGACTTGACCAGGAAATCCAAAGGAAAACTGAAGTGATACGGTGCAAAGCAAATTAGGAATACTCCTGCACAGGTTAGAATCATCTTCAAGGCTTTCTTTTTCTCTCCAAGATCTTGCAACACAGGATACTTATCTTGAAGTGATAAAACTGTCTTCCAGGTACAATATAGGATGACCATAAGAGGAGTGACAAATCCAATCAATTCACCAATGGTCATGATGGCAACTGACTGGACCCGATTGACGGTCCTGGTAGGAAGATCTACGAAGCATTTTGTTTTGTTGCCTGAAGTACTATCATCATTGATTCTGAGGAGAGGAAAGATCAGACAGGCAAGGCAGATAATCAGCCAGCCAGCAATACTGATATATAGGTCATATTTCTGTTTGCAGTCATGGTAACGTAAGGGGTAGATGAGAAAACAAAATCTTCGCACACTGATGCAGACCAAAAAGTAAATGCTTGCATACATGTTGACATACTTCAGGTAGAAACAGAACATGCAGAGGACAGGCCCAAATGGCCAGTCATGATTCAAGTAGTAAAAGATCCTCAGTGGCAGGGAGAGAACTTGCAGTAAGTCAGCAATGGCTAAGTTTATCATGTATATCACAGCCCGTTTGGTCTCCTTCATATAGCCATAAAATACCCATAAGGCTAATATGTTTCCTATGAGACCTGGCACAAGAATAACAGTGTATGTCACTGCATAGATAAAGCATCTAAAGTCTGTATTGTTTCCATCTGGCCACACACATGTCTCATTATCAGACATGTTTCTTTCTGGAGAAATTGTCTGGAGCGTTGCCAGATCGTGGTTCAAAACTTAAATTAGCAATTAATCGCTTTTCTTTCTAAAAGACTGATCCTCACTGGGTTGGAGAGACTGAGTATAAAATAATATTTTTTTTAATTTTTATACTGCATTGATCTGATCCTCTACACATGATTTGGGTACTTCTCAAAGAACTACCTGCATGTTTGGTTTGGATTTGTTTACAGTAACTACAGGGAAGTCTAGCATGTAAGCACATATGACACTTTTGTTTATTCTATTATAAGATCATTTGGGACATCAGGACAGCTGATCCTCTCCCATTTGCATCATGAATGTGCCATATAGCAGGTCTTCAAATTCCCATATGATAATAGCCATGTCTTCACAGGTGTTTGGCAGGCTCTCTTTTTTCTTTTTTTTCTTTTTTTGGCTCACAGAGTAGAAATGTTTGCTTTAGTGCTCTTGATGCACAACTCTTCAGAGATATTAACTTGGACAGTTGAGCTTTCTGGGGCCTTTTCAAATATGTTGAAAGCTGAAAAATGGCAAATGAAGGCAGCACTGCAAGTGAAAAAAAAGACAATTATTTTCAGGAACTTTTGAAAAAAAATGTTTATATGTAGAAAAATCTATTCATTTGATTGGAGAGTACTGATGTGACTGAGGGTAATAAACCAGTTTCTATAAAGCACTTTAAAACTGAAGGTAATACACAAATGCTTTCAAAAAATTGAAAAAGGAAAAATACTACCAAATATGTTCTATGAAGTCAACATTACACAAATACCAAAACCAAAGACAACACACACACACACACACACAAAAAAAAAAAAAAACTGCAGGCCAATCTCCCTAATGAACATTGATGCAAAAATCCTCAACAAACTTCTGCCAACAGAATCCAACAATGCATCAAAAGGATAATATACCACTACCAAATGGGATTTATTCCAGGGGCACAAGTATGGTTCAACATCTGAAAATCAATTAATGTAATCCAACACATCAACAAAAATAAAAACCATTTATTCATATCAATAGATGTTGAGAAAGCATTAGACAAAGTTTAACATCCATTTATGATGAAGGCCCTTTAAATTCTCAGGAGAGAAAGAACATACCTTAACATGAAAAAAGCCATATATGACAAACCCACAACCAAAATTATTCTTTTTTTCCCCAATCTCTTCAAACATTTTTATTTAATTTTTTTATTTTTATATTTGTCTTTTTTAAATTTTATATGTTTTTACATCATTTTTCATTTTTGTACAATGTATGCATTTTCATCTTGGTTATAGTCCCCGTAAAATTTCCACCTCCCTTGTTTTGATCCTACTCCCTTCCCCCCGCTGTGGTATGTCTCTGATTTAAAGATTCTTTTTTATTATTATTTATTTTTATACAAGAACCAGGGTAACAGGCCAGATGAGCGGGAGGGTGAGAGGATTCACCAGAGATAGAGCAAGGAACAGAACAGGCAGACTGACGAAATACACTGCTGAGGGGAGCAGCAGGCGAGACAGGAGAGGTCTGCTTCGCCATGTGGGATTCTCACCGGCTGGCCGGGATCGAACCCACACTGGAGAGGCTGCGGACAGCTTCACAGTGTGGCACTCAGCCACCAGGGAGGCCCATATCTCTGGTTTATAGTTGCCTGTTGATTTTGATTTTTACTTTATTATAATTAGTTTTTCTCCTGATCTCTTATTTGGGTCTTCTAAATTACTGCTATGAGTGAGACCATCCAGTATTTTTCTTTTTCTTTCTGGCTTATTCACTGAGCATGATCCCTTCCAACTCCATCCATGTTGCTGCAAATTGCATGAGATTATCTTTTTTGATTGCTGAATAATATTCCATTGTGTATATATACCACATCTTCTTGATCCAGTCATCTATTTCTGGACGTTTGGGTTGTTTCCATAGCTTACCTATTGTAAATAGTCACAGCCAACAATATTCTCAATGGCAAAAAGCTGAAGGCCTTTCCTTTAAGATCCGAAACAAGATAAGGATGTTCACTCTTGCCACTGCTTTTCTATAATATAATCCTGGAAGTCCAAGCCAGAGCAATAAGAGAAAGACATACAAGGAGTCCAAATAGGGAAAGAAGTAAAACTCTCACTATTCGCAGACGACATGGTAATATATAGAGAGAACCTTAAAAACTCCACAGAAAAACTAATCAAAACAACCAATTTAGGATACAAAATCAGCACACACATATCAGTAGCTTTCTTATATGCAAACAATCAATCTGAAGAAGAAATCAAGAAAACCATCATTTTATAACTGAAAAAAATACAAATACTTGGGAATAAACCCAGCAAATGAGGTGAAAGACCTCTACAAAGAAAATTAGAAAACGTTGTTAAAAATAATAGATGAACACAAATAAATGGAAATATATTCCCTGCTCATGGATTGGAAGAATCAATATTATTAAGATGGTCATCCTACCAAAATAATTGAACATAAGACCTGAAATCATAAAATATATAGAACAAAATATAGATAAAACACTACAAGACATACATTTCAGTAACATCTTAAAGACTCATCCCCCAAAGCAAAGAAAGTGAAGGAAAGGATAAGCAGCTGGGATTACATCAAACTAAAAAGCTTCTGTACAAAAGAGACATTAACCAAAACATAGAGTCACCCTATTGATTGGGAGAAAATTTTCACACTCCATACAACTGATAAGGGACTGATCCCAAAGATACACAAAGAACTCATATAACTTCACAAAAACAAATCATTCCAGTCAAAAATAGGCTGAAAAACTTAAAAGACATTTCTCCAAAGAGAACAGGCAAATGAAAAAAAATGTTCTCCAACAGGAACATGAAAAAAATGTTCAACATCCCTCATAATCAGTGAAATGCAAATCAAAACCACAATGAGATATCACCTTACACCAGGAAGACTGGCACATATTAAAAAAAAAAAAAACTTGCAATAACAAATGTTGGCAAGGATGTGGTGAAAAAAGAAATCTCCTACACTGCTGTTGTGAATGCAAACTGGTTCAACCACTATGCAAAGCTGTATGGAGTTTCTTCAGACTACTAAAAATGGAGTTACCATATGACCGAGCAATTCAACTACTAGGGATCTACCCAAAGGACACAAAAATGCTAATTCAAAAGAATATCTGTATCTCCCTGTTTATTGCAGCACTATTTATAATAGGTAAGACTTGGAAACAACCCAAATTTTCCAAAATAGATGACTGGATCAAGAAGATGTGGTATATATAAAAAATAGGAATACTATTCAGCATTCAAAAAATTAAACTCATGCCATTTGCAGCAACATGGATGGAGCTGGAAGGGATTATGCTCAGTGAGGCCAGAAGGAAAAAAAAATATCGAAAGCTTTCACTTATAGGAGGAATATAGGACAACCAAATAAGAGATGGGGGGGAAATAACAATAAAAACATAACAAAACAAAAATAAACAGACAGCTATAAATCAGACACATTCTGCAGGGGCGGGGAGGGAGGAAGAGGGATCAAAACAAGGGAGGGAAGAGCACAAGGGACTATGGTGATGGTGCACGGGTGAACTGGTGGTGGAAAGTCAATGGGGACTACACCTGAGAAAAGAAAGCAAACATTTTTAAAAAGGGAACAATGATCGCAGGGGCAGGAAGGGCACAGAGCAGGATCTCTATGACCCGAGCAGACAGGTGAAGGAGAGGAGTCCTGGAGCCCTAGGTGGCTTTTATTGGGATTTTACCAGGTACACAGCAGGCAGGGGTGTGGAGGGGGGGGAAGTCAGGAGGCTGGCAGTCTTCCTTGCCCCCTCTGCAAGTCTTCACTCTCACTGGGTTCTCTGGCATTCTCTCGTGGCCTTGATCTTCTTGTGGTTCTCTTCCAGTCTCTTTCGCTCTGCTCTTCTGCTCCGCTATTCAGTTCTTTTCTCTCTCCTGGCACCCCCGTGACGCTGCCCTTATAAGCCCAGTCTCTCAGCCCAGGTGTACCTGTTTACATAGGCCCACATCCCACTACAGATGCCCACACCCCACTCCAGGTGCCCGCCATCAGGCATGCATTCAGGACTGCAGGGATCCATCATCAATCCTAATGGTGGGTGCTCGCTTCGGCAGCACATATATACTAAAAAATCCTAATGGTGGGAGGACAGAAAAGCCTGATACTTCACTTACCCTATAATGATGCTATAGACAGACAGACAGACAGATAGATAGATAGATAGCATTTATGTAATTATATATATATATAAATTATATGGCTAACAAACCTCCAAAAGTAAAAACAAATAAAACTGCAGGTAAGTACAATTGAAAAGCACCTGAGATACAACCTAGCCCTTTACTATTCAAAATGTCTTTGTGAACTAGCGTTAATTGAGTGCTTGCTAAAAGAGCAGGAGAATCTCATACCCCTCCTTGGTCCTGCTGAATCAGAGTCTGTGGAGGAACAAGAACCACAGGTGATTCTTACTAGTATTAACTTTTGAGAAGGTCTAATTTAGAACATTGCTTCATACACCTCATTGATTTTTATACCTATCTAGGAAAATGGGTTTTTTTGTTTGTTTGTTTTGATTCAGTGCATAGGGCCCAAAATTTATATTTTTTTAAAAATCCCTTCATATGATTCAGATATAGTCAACTCAGCATTTGTCCTTGAGCCATCATTTGAGGGCCACTGAGTTGGGCCACATCCTTCCCAGATGTTTGAAAAAAGTGAGCAGCCAACCTCTGTTTAAATACTTATACTTACATGGTTCATTTAGTTATCCAGTTATCCAAGACAACAGATCATAGCACCAGTTCAGAGAATCAAAATCCCCAGAAAGTTGATTTAGCTGAGCCTGTGACCTTTGTTCTGAGGTAAACAAAGTTTAGCTTAGGGACCTGGATAGTTGCCTTACAGCTGCTGAAATCTGGAGGACCTAATTGACTTTAAAGATATGTGGGAAAAACAAAAATGTAATAGGAATTATGAAACCTCCTGCTTTGGTTTATCAAATCCATGTGGTTTGAAGTGTGCTTAATTCAGCCCCTAAAAGAAATTTGTTATTTTATGTTAATTGTCTGTTAAGTAAAATAGCATGCTTTGTTCAAAGATAGGATATTCACATAAATTAATTAAAAGGCCTGATGAATGATATGCATTTACATTGAGCAGGTAAATACTTAGGATGTTTCAGAAAAGAAGTAGAGCGATGGTGTTATAAAATACGGAGAAGTATAACTGTAAATAGAAGCAGCAATATTAAAGAGTTGTTAAAATTAGACTGTTTAGCTCCCAAACTGAAATACATCTTTGAAGTATTTTCATCAGTAGTGATTTTGAGCAGAAAATAAACAAAATCAGGTGGCAGACCAAAAGTAAAACACCATGGGTTTTCAACCTCCGTTTAGCTACTTGTATAAAAGTCATCACCTGCTAATGTATATGCCCAGTCAATATCTACTGAATATTCACCTTCTTCATCATGGACAATGACTCTTGAATCTATATCTCATCTGAGCTGTAGATTTGTTTCCAACTATAAATAAGACCCTTTCTATTGTGTATTTCATCATTGCCTCAAAATTCAACATCTAAAGGTGAAGTATTATTTTTTAAAAAAGATTTATTTATTTATACAAGAGCTGGGGTACAGGTAAGAGGAGCAGGAGGGTGAGAGGATTCACCAGAGACAGAGCAGGGAACAGAACAGGCAGACAGATGGACCAAAAGCACTGCTGAGGGGAGCAGCAGGTGAGACTGAAGAGGTCTGCCACACCATGTGGGTAGCTCCCTGGCTGGCCAGGAATCGAACCCACACCAGAGGCTGTGGACAGCTTCATAGTGCTGCGCCACTGGGGAGGCCCAAAGTGAAGTAGTATTTTATAATGACTTAAAATATAAGTCATATCTTGTCTAATTTGTCACCACTTTGATAATAATCTAGTGACTCTTCATCTTAATCTAGTGACTGAAATACTAGATTAATACAATCTTATTTTTTTTCACAGTATAGGATTTCTCCCCTCAGGTGTAGTTACCATAGGTTTCCTATCATCAAAGTACCCACAGTTTTCACCATACTCCCCACCATGGTCTCCTCCCCACCGTTCTCTACTCTCACCCCTCTCTTCCCTTGGCCCCTCCACTTCTGATTGTCCCAGATCTAAGGTCTACTTTCAAGGGTCAGTTTCACAGTTTGTCTTTTTCTGACTCTTTGTTTTTTTCAGATTCTACATATAAGTGAAAGCATAAGGTATTTACCTTTCTCCTTTTGGCTCACTTCACAATCTTATTTAAAACTGCTGCTTTCCTGACACTCCTGATCTCCCTTCAGCATCTGTTTTATTCATTATCAATCATAACTAACATATTCTGGTTGTTATTTACTTTTTTAAAAAGATTTATTTATTTATTTATAGAAGCACTGGGTACAGTCAGAAGCATGGGAGGGTGAGAGAATTCACCAGAGCCAAAGCGGGGAGCAGAACAGGCATACTGATGAAATGCACTGCTGAGGAGAGCAGCAGGCGCGTCAGGAGAGGTTTGTCGTGCCATGTTGGACCCTCACCGGTGGCTGGAGAGTGAACCGGCGCTGCAGAGGCTGCGGGCATCTTCACAATCCAACTACTTTGTTTTTATATATTTTCCCTACTAGAATGTAAAGTCCACAAGGATCAGGATTTGTGTGTACTTTTGTTTACTTGTGTTTACTAGAACCGATTATTGTGCAAGCCACGAAGTAAATGTTCAGTATTTGTTGAATGAAATAATTTCAGTATAAAAATTATTTGACTATAAAAATCAAAATGTCTCAAACAAAAATTATCGGTCAAAACTTTAAACCAGACTCTGCTATAGACTTCCTTATTGCGATTAAGTTCACCAATATTTCCCAAGTTGTCTCAAAGTTGTGACATTGAATGTTACTTATTTTCCACATCCAAACAAGTTCCTATGGGGGAGAGAGTATACTATAGTGAAAATAATGTATATTTAGGAGTCAGAATAATCTGGGTTTAAATTCTTGCTCATTCAATTAATAACTGCGTAACGTTCAGTATATCACTAAACTTCTCTTCCTAAATATTCTGATTGATAAAAATGAGAGTAATTATAGTATCTAGTCTATAGTCAGTGTGAGAATTAATTGAGCTAATGCATGTAATCTATTTAGCATAGTGACTGGTATATAATAAATATTCAGTAAAAATTAGTTATTATAAATGATATAATTATTACTAATTATGCAACTGCATTATTTTTCACAATCATCTCATTTTCTTTAATTTGCATCTACTCTAGTTCAGACCCATATTAGTCTCCCTATCAACTTTTCCACTCTTTTCTACATAATTCTCTCAGGTATGTATATATATATTTTTTTTTTCTTAGATGAGTCTTTAAAAAGACTTAATGACTACCTATTGTCCAACAAACCAAAGTATATAGTCTGGCTATCACTGCTGCCATACATACAATGACATCTATCTTCACAGTTTACCTCCTACTCCTCCCCTGTATGCCCAAGCTTGGCACTCCAGTATTTACTTATTCTGTTACCTTGGCCTGCAATGTCTTCTTTTTTTGTATATTAATCCTCCCTATACTTCATGAAAATTTTTATGGTTAACTCAGTATTGTTATTCTCATCCTCTTTTTATGTCTCCATTTATACCTCTTTTAAAGCAACCTATTTCCTCTGATTTTTTTTAAAAGATTTACTTATTTATTTTATACCAGAACTGGGGTACAGGTCAGAAGTGCAGGAGGGTGAGAGAATTCACCAGAGCCAGAGCAGGGAGAACAGGCAGACAGACCAAGGACACTGCTGAGGGGAGCAGCGGGCGAGGCAGGAGAGGTCTGCCGCGCCATGTGGGGTTCTCCCTGGACGGCAGGGAATCGAACCGGCGCTGCAGAGGCCGTGGACAGCCTTGCACTGCGGCGCTCAACCTCTGTACCACCGGGGAGGCCCCTATTTCCTTTGATTTTTGATTAGTAATTTTTGGCCGTGTTTTATTTACATTCCTATTCACCTGCAAACCCTACCCTTATTCCTTAAAGTCAGAGCCCGGGTGTTACATATTTCTACCCTCGGGGACACCTCTAGCCATGTTTAGAATGCAGTGGGATTCATCCACTATTTAGTCATCAACTATTTATTTAGCATCTACCATTCATAAGGCACCTTGCTTGGTACTGGGGATATAGACAGTGGAAATAGACGCATGATCTCTGTCTTCTTGGACCATACATTCTAGGGAGGGAGAATGATAATTACCAAATAAAATGAAAAACGTTATCATAGGCAATGAGCAGTGTACTCTATAAACACAAAACAGGGGAACCAACTAAAATATTAAAAACTCCTTTGCTTAAGTAAAATTAACCTAAAATCAAGACTCCTTCCTTAAAGTCTGTATTTTTCCTGTTGGGCATTCCCTTATTGGTCACATTTTATATTTTTTTTCCATTTTTATTAATATATTTTTACATTGTTGTTCATTTTTGTACAATGTTCCATTTATCCTTTCAGGTCTTGTCCCCATAAAATTACCATCACCAAGACACCAGTGATCCATCACCATAGACTCGTGTGTTGTCTGCTACTGTTTTGATCCCTCTACCTCCCTCTTTCCTGCTGAATGTCTCACATTTATAGTTTGCTTGCTAGTTTTATCTTTTTTCCCTCTGATCTCTTGTATGGTTTTCCTATGATCCTCCTATAAGTGAAACCATCTGATATTTTTCTCTTTCTTTCTGGCTTATTTCACTAAGCATAATCCCTTCCAGCTCCATCCATGTTGCTGTTGAATAGCATAAGTTTTTCTTTTTTGATTGCTGAGTACTATTCCATTGTATATATGTACAACATCTTCTTCTTGATCCAGTCATCTGTTTTTCAGAATTTAGGTTTTTTCCATATTTTAGCTATTGTAAATAGTGCTGCAATAACAAAGGAGCTTATTTGCCACATCTTAATGAAATTTCACTCTATATCTTAGCCTATAATCTTGAAATGCTCCTGAGTAGAGAATCTCCCTGAATATTTCTCTGGCTTTCTCCTAGGATAGTTGATGATGCTTTCCCTTTGTTTAGATAACATTATCTTCTAATATGAAAATTTTCTTTGGATGTTGGACTTTTAAACATGAAAAAAAAATTAGCTGTGCTGTAATAAATACTCCTTTATCTAAGAGTGATGGAGAGAAAAATGAAGAATACATTTTTCCGAGCTTACCACTATGTTCTTTGAGGTTTTCTTTTCTCAGGAAAAAGTCCATATTGTAACAGACACTGGAACACACTCCAATTTTGAATGAGATATTTATTTGAAGAAACATGCCAGATTCCATCAGTAATTTTTGTCTTGCTTTAACAGTATCTCCTTCCTTAATTGTATTTACTTTTTTAAGAAAAGGGGAAAAGGGGAGGAATAAAATGAAACCAAAAGCATGAATTTAGCATGATTTCCAGTAATTTTCAAGTCAGAAACTATTTCATGTGGTGTTCTTGTAAGATGTTACCATTTTCGCTTGTGGAAATTTTTCTGTTGATCTAAATCTGAAGCCTCTCTAAATTTTACTCACAGTATATTATTATACTCGAGGAGTATTTTCCAGCAATATTTTGTTTTTGGTTGCTTATCCAGCCAAAACCGAATTCAAATTAATATCAGGGATATTTTTCTATGTTATTTGCTGAGACTTCTTTTGAGCAAGCCATTATTACCTATGAAGATGCTAAACTATTCCCAGTCAAAATGTGTTTCTATATTTTAATAAAGTGAATTATTTAAAATACTATATCATCAAATAACCCAATTTCCTAATGGTGGTTTTGAGACATATTAGTGGCAGGTAGTGACTATATTTTGGGATGTGGAGCCCTGTACAACAGCCATCCAATCACTTGTCATAGGCAACCACTTACTGGTTAGGTACACAATTTAGTCAGCCTAGAAAGAGCAGACTTAGTGCTGCAAGTGACTACAAATGATGTGGAGCTGAACAGATTCAATTCTGGCATATGTGTGAGAAGCAATTGCACCATTTTGCAAACATGAATAATCACAAATATTGTATTGAAGACATAGGAATAATTTTTCCAGATTCTGATCAACATACAAAGCAAATATCAGGACTTCCTTTTCAATTTTGAAAATGTTCAAAGTCAAATAGCTTACAATCTTTCCAGGAAAGCTGCATGTAGGTAAGGAGCTGACAGCGGGTTCAAATATTTTAGAAAGTCTTTGCCTAGCTAATTTTCTTAGGGAATACTGGAGGTTTCATCAAAATTTTCATTTTGCCTGAATGTCACATCCAGTAATGCTCTCAACATGTCCTATCTTTGACACCTATGATTTCCCCCATAGGTCAAATTCATGAAAGAAGGAAATATTTGTGTGTGAACAGACAATACAATTATTATTAATACTGCCATTTTGCCAGAAAGTTCTTTCACTTAATTGATTCTGAATCTCTCTGCTAAGATCTAAAGCCCATTTTCTTTCAGCAGTCATTGCATTTTTATTTCTCTGCTCTGATTAGTATTCTTAATTGCTTGGAGACAACAAGGTCATCACTTTGAGCAGTGAATAATGCCCAGTCTCATTGTCTTTCCTCAGATATCCTAGTTTGTTAACATATTCGGGATACCCAGACACACCAATTAGTATTGAAGATGGTGATCTTAGAGGCTACTGTAATCCATACTGATAAGTGACAAGTAGTTTAATATCTATCCACTTCTTTGTTTTTAACATCCATGAAAAAATAATTGTTTGCTCTTACACAGCTCCCATTTTTCAGGGTCTTGCTCTTGTCTACATTATGTATTTTCTTCTCCCTTATTACTTAATCAGGGTTTCTCAAAAGTAGTCTCTGGGTCAAAAAGAGCGCACATTACAAAGGAATATGCCCAGATGGACAGCATTGTAAGTGCCAAAGAGTAGAGCCAAAGTATTTACATTTTTTTTAAGATTTATTTTTATTTATTTATACAAGCACTGGGTATAGTCAGAAGCGCGGGAGGGTGAGAGAATTCACCAGAGCCAGAGCGGGGAGCAGAGCAGGCAGAAGGACCCAAGTACCCTGCTGAGGGGAGCAGGAGAGGTCTGCGCGCCATGTAGGACCCTCCTCTGGTGGCCGGGGAGCAGCCGGGGATTGAACCGGCGCTGCAGAGGCTGCGGGCAGCTTCGCAACCCAGTGCTCAACCGCTGTGCCGCCGGGGAGGCCCAGTATTTACATTTTTAACAAGCTTCCCATAGACCCAAATCTGAGGGCCTTTGAAACTAAGAGTTTTCTATGAGTGATAAAGGGCAATTCCAATATAAAATCAATCATTTTGTTAAACTCAATAACCAAACTAGGTCCTTGCAGTCATTCACCATGCTTTCCTACCTCCATTGCCTATGTTTTTAATTTTCTCTCTGTTTAAAATGCTCTATCCCATTTTTAGCTATTGAAATCTTGCCTATCCTTTAAGACCACTATCAAAACATGCCACCTTCTTCTTAAAATCCTTCATTATGTCTTGTTTGGTTTTATTCATATCCACCTGTGAACTCACATAGCTTTTTCTATTATAAATATGCTTCTTTCTCAACCATTCCACAAAATTTTGAGCTCCTTAAAAGCAAAGACCATATTTAGTGACATTTATACACCCTTCAAGTGCCCAGCTAATTTGCATGTAGCAGTAACTCCATTAAATTCAACTAAACTTAATGAACATAAAGACCAGAGCTTAGGGTTGAGTGCTGGGATACAAAGCTGCTCACAGCCTTTGCAGTGCGAGCTCGATTCTCGGCAACCAGATAGGGTCCCACATCGCACAACGGACCTCTCCTGCCGCGCCCGCTGCTCCCCTCAGCAGTGTATTTCTTCGTCAGTCTGCCTGTTCTGTTCCCCACTCTGGCTCTGGTGAACTCTCTCAACCTCCCATGCTTCTGACTGTACCCAGTGCTTGTATAAATAAATAAATAAAATATTTAATTTAAAAAAGACCAGAGCTTAATATAATGAGAAGATCCCCTTATGTTTCATATGTTCTACATTCTTTTATAAAGAATTTGCATATAGCTCAATTTTGTTGACAATTGTTTATCATGTGATTCACAATGAATCTCTAATCTTTATGGAAGAATAAAATACTGCAGAAAGTATTAAATCCCTTTTGAGAGGTACTATAAAACACTGAACAGGGAGTTTAGAGTTATATATAGACAAATATCTATCAGTCTTTCCTGTTTTCACTGATCTGGATATATGTATCCCAACATTTTATTTAAAACACAAGTCACTATTTTATAAAGTTCCATTTTACAAGTTATATTTAAAATATTTTGACACTGTAGAGGTGATGAGAAAAATCACCAATATTGTTAAAGTGGGAAAACTATGTATTTCCTGTTCTTAGTGCTGACGTAGGTGTGGAGAATTTTATCAGCTCTCCTGAATGTTCACCTTGTGTTGCAGAGCACACATCAGGATTTGAACAAGAAGGGAAATTTTTAGGGAAATTTATAAGCTCTTAGCTTAAATAAAATAAAGTAGGATCCAAGATAATCAGGTCCTCTGGCTCTTTTTCCTTTTTTTGCAGTTATTTTCTTGTAATTTTCTCTTTGAGAGAGTGCCCTATATACTGCTTCAAAGAATGAATAGCCCGTGAAAGTAGAGGAGGGACACTAACCTCAATGTATCTAATGGAAACAGTGAGCATAGAGTGGAAAATCAAACCAGTGTCCAGGCCCTCACCTCAGGGTTGTTCTTGATCTTTGGTGTAGGTGTCTACCTAGTGCAGTATGATTTGAGCAGGGCCCAAAGTCCATTTTTCATTGAGGAAATATTTGCTTACATCACCACATTTATATGGGTTCACACATCTTCATACATGTTACCCCACCACAGCCAACACCAAGCCACCCATAATTCTTCACCATAATCCATTGGAATCCTCTACAACCTACTCTTTATCTCCCTTCCTCTAGTAGCCTCAATTCCATAGTCAGATTTCTAGGGTCTGCTTTGGTTTTGTCTGTTATTTTGTTTTGTTTCTCTACATCCATTTCTTTTTTTAAAACTTTCTTTTTAAAAAATATTTATTTATTTATTTATACAAGAATCGGGGTACAGACCAGATGCGCAGGAGGGTGAGAGGATTCACCAGACACAGAGTGGGGAACAGAACAGGCAGACTGACGGAATGCACTGCTGAGGGGAGCAGCGGGCGAGACAGGAGAGGTCTGCTTCACCATGTGGGACCCTCCCCGGCCGGCCAGGGAAGGAAATGGTGCTGCAGAGACTGCAGACACCTTTACAGCGAGGTGCTCAACCGCCTGCACCACCAGGGGAGGCTCTACATCCATTTCTTAAGGATAAGCCCTTTCCTTATAGACAGTTTAGACTTGGGATACCACACTCCCACCTTTAAAGATGGAGTCTAGGAACTTTTTCTGGGGAATGTCAGTAACTCACACAAATACAGAATTTATGGATCATGTGTAATAGATTATAGAGTTTTTGTAACTTTTACCTTTTGAGAGTTTGTCTGGAGGTTCTAGCAGGGAAGCACAGCTATTCATATACTCCTTACTGAAAAATGGCCCATCTCTATTCTTGTAAGGCTGATCTATTTAACAGAAAAGGCAACTTCAGAAGGGACACACATGGAGCCATGAGGGAGCCTCACCAGCCAGATCAGCCAAATCAACCCTGAACATCAATGTTGTGACAGATGTCGTAGCCAGATCACCCTCACATACATCTTTTGCTTTTTGGATCAGTTAGTGTATAATCAACTATTTATTTCTGATTTTAGTGATCAGTAATTTTCCCCCATAGATTTTGGTGTTTTATTTTAGGGCCATTTTATCCTCAGTATATCATTCAAAATCTATAACACTTTATTTACAAGAACAAAAGGGTAACATGGAAATCCCTTAGCAGACACTGGGTTCATGAGAAATTTCAGTAAAAATTTCGAAGGAAAATGATATAAAATTTAAGATTTTGCAAAATAGTCAAAGGAGAAAGACAAATAACACATGCATATGTGGAATAGAAAGGAACAAAACAAAGTAATAGACAAAACAAATCCTTGAAATCTGACTGTAAACCTGAGGTTACCTGAAAGGGAGGACAGGGGTGAGAAATCAATGAGGGAGGGGGCCCAATGGATTATAGTGAATGATTATAAGTGTTTTGGTGGTGAGTGTGGTGTGGCAGCACACATGTAAAGAGAAACGAACATATTATTCTTAAGTATACATAATGTTGTAAACAAATATTACTTTCATAAAATTAATTTAATTTAGAAAAACAGAAGAAAGATAATAAAAATTTGATACTGTAAATACTAAAATGAAAGTGGCAAAAGGAAATGCTTAGCCTTCAGTAATTACCCTAAAAATTACCCATAGTCTATCACAAAGGGGTAGAAACCTGAAAGCATTGATGTCCCAAGGAAGCAGCAGAGGTCCACAGTCCTGGTAAGACCACCCTCACCCTCAGTACATTTCAGGGGCAGAGCCATACACACTGGAAACCCCATCTATAGTAGTGGGTCCCTGAAAGCAAAAAAAAAGAGGAAAAAAAGGAGATATGGAGAAACAAAATGAATGACAAGATAAGTTCTCGAAAGAATACCACACCACAGAGAGAGAACAAATCTTCCAAACACAATTACAATGACATGGAAGATCTATTTTTCCTATCAGACAGAGTTCAAAATGACCACGGTAAAGAAATTCAAAGAAATGGGGCCTCCCTGGTGGCGCAGCAGTTTGTGTGCAGTGCTGTGAAGCTTTCCACAGCCTCTGCAGCACGGGTTCGATTCCCAGCCGGGCAGGGAGAATCCCACATGGTGAGGCAGACCTCTCCTGCCTTGTCTGCTGCTCCCCTCAGCAGTGCTTTTGGCCCGTCTGCCTTTTCTGCTCCCCTTTCTGTCTCTGGTGAATCCTCTCACCCTCCCACGACTCTGGCCTGTACCCCAGCTCTTGTATAAATAAAAATAAATCTTTAAAAAAAAAAAAAGAAATGGACAAATCCACAAAAAAGCTGACCGAAGATATTCACAAAAAGTTAGAAAAATAAAGGGATGTCTTGAGAAACAAAATTAGCAAACAGAAGATTAAAACTGAAGCTCTAATAAGAAAATAATGAAGGGGCTTCATGGTGACACAAGGGGTTAAGGCTCAACCTATGAAGCTTTCCACAGCCACTGCATCATGAGTTCGATCCTCTGGCCAGCCAGGGAACACCCACATGGTGCAGCAGACCTGCTGACTCACCCACTGCTCCCCTCAGCAGTGTACATCAATCGGCCTGTTCTGTTCCCCACTCTGTCTCTAGTGAATCCTCTCACGCCCCACACTTCTGGCCTGTACCCCAGCTCCTGTATGCATAAATTAATAAATCTTTTTTAAAAAGAAAATAATGAAGATGCAGAAAGTAAAAAGATCAATATATGGATAAAAATTCTGGAGAAATCTATAGGAATAGAATTGAACAAATGGGATACAGTCAGTCATCTTGAAAATGATAATGTATAATGAAACAAGGTAGAAAATGAAAGAAAGGTAGGAAGAACAAAATGAGGAAACACTTCAAGAATGTTCTGACTTCTTGAGGAAAGACAATATAAGAATAATGAGTTTTCCAAAGGGGGGAAGAAAGAGAAGCAAACAGATTTTTTTAAGGATTTATTTTCATTTATTTATGCATAACAAGTACTGGCTTGTAGGCTAGAGATGCAGGGGATGAGAGGATTCTCCAGAGACAGAGTAGGGACCAGAACAGACAGATCAACTGAACTACACTGCTGAGGGGAGCAATGGGCAAGGCAGGAGAGGTCTGCTTTGCCATGTGGGTCAGCTCCCTGGCCAGGGTTCAAACTCATGCCACAGTGGCTGATGATAGCTTGATAGTGCTGAGAAGAGTAAACCCCTTGCATCATCAGGGAGGCCCAGAAACCAAGATCTTATTCAAAGAATTAAGTGGGGATAACTTCCCAAACCTAAAGAAGGAAATAAACATTCAAGTTCATGAACAGCAACAGAATTCCCAGTCAAATGAGACCTACACCAAGACATATAAAAATACAACTCCCAAGAGTTCAAAACAAAGAAAGAATACTTAATCTGGCTCAGGAAAGAAGGAGTTAACCTAAAAAGGAACCCTAATCAGGTTAACATCAGATTTCTCTGAAGAAACACTAGGCAAGAAGAAAATTGAATGACATAATCAGAATACTTAAAGATAAGCACTGCCAGCATTTTATTTCCCCTTTACACATGAGGAAAAATAAAAGCCTTTTCAGGCAATTAGAAGCCTAAGGAGTTTGTAAACACTAACTCCCCCCTTCAAGAAATTTTGAAAGAAGCTCTCCTATTTAAACCAAAGAGCAGAACATTCATAAAAAAAAAACTGAACAAAGAAACAGAACTACAAAAGTATGGGCAAAATCTTATCAACAAATTTCCATATATCGATAATTATTCTAAATGAAAATGGACTGATCTCACCAAGTAAAAGCCACAGAGTGCTGGATTGTACTAGGAAACAGATTTCAACTGTCTGCTGTCTCAAGGAAATATACCTGAGCTCCAAATATAAATATAGGCTTAGAGTGAAGTGTTGGAAAACAATCCAACAAAGCAAATGGGACCCCAATGTAAGGCAGGGTTGGTCATACCTACATCACATAAAATAGTATTCCAGCTAAAAGAGGTAACAAGAAACAGGGATGGGTACAATATAATGATTGAGGGAACAATGCATGAGGAATATGTAACACTCATTAATGTATGCTCACCAAATGAAGAAGAATTAAAATATATAAGACAATCACTATCAAATATGAAAATAGACATTGAAGAAAACAATCATAGTGGGGGATGTCAACATCTTGCTTTCACCTATGGATAGAGAGGACCAATGGACTGGAGAGGACATAAAGAGCATAATATCATTAAACAAAGAATTAGACTGTATTGGCTTATAAACACTTTTAAAGCACTGCACACCTCATAAAACTTAATAAATATTCTTTTCAAGTGCACATGGAATATTCTCCAAGATCAATCACATACTGGGTCTCAAAATAAATATCAGCTAATTTATGTAGATTAAAATCATACAAAACATCTTCTCTGATCATAAGGGTATAAAACTAGAAAGCAATTACAAAAGGGAGGCAGGGAAAACCTCTAATACACAGAAACTGAACAACACATGACTGAATGATATTGAGTTGATGAGGAAATCAAAGAAGAAATCAAAGAATACCTCAAGACAAATTACAATGAGGATACAACCTTCCAGAATTTATGAGACACAGCAAAAATTATACTAAGAAGAATGTATATAGCAGTAGAGTCCCACATTAAGAAACATGGCAGAGCTTAAGTAAATAACCTTATGTCCACCTCAAGGAACTAGACAAAGAAGAATAAACAAAACCAAAAGTCAGTTGTGAAAAGGAAATAATAAAAAGTGAGAGCAGAAATAAAGAAAATAAAAATTAGAAAGTGCAAAATATTAAAGAAACCAAGAGCTGCTTATTTGATAAAATCAACAAAAGAGACAAACCTCCAGCTAGGCTCACAAAGAAAAAAAAATGAAGAAAACCCAAATAAATAGGATTATAAAATAAAGGAGAAATTACAACAGGCATTGAAGAAATTCAAAGGATAACAAGAGATTCCTATGATCATTTGTATGCTAGTAATTTCAATAACCTGGAAGACATGGGCAAATTCTTAGAATCATACAACCATCTAAGACTGAATAGAAAAAACAGAAAACCTCACTAGACCAATGTCAAGCAAGAAAATTGACAAAGTAATCAACCTCTTCCAATAAACAAAAGTCCGGAACCAGAAGGTTTCACCAGTGAGTTCTAACATATCTTAAATAAGGAATAGATAACTATCCTGACCAAAATCATTCAAAAAATTGAGAAAGAGGAAATACTTCTAAACACATTTTATGATGCCAAATTACTCTAACATCAAAACCAGAGAAACACAACACATACCAAAACAAAACCAAAAACCTACAAACCAATTTATCTAACACTGACACAAAAATCCCCAATAAATTCCTAGCAAACCAAATCCAACAATACATTAAAAGGATCCTACAACATGACCACATGGTACTTATATCAGGGACACAAAGAAGGTTCAACATCTGGAAATCGATATGTGTAATTCACCAGGTCAATAAAAGTTAAGACAAAAACCCATATGACTGTATCGATAGATGCTAGGAAAGCATTTAATAAGATTCAATATGCATTTATGACAAAAACTCTTAAGAACTGTGGATAGATAAGACATATTTCAATATAATGAAGGCCATATATGACAAAACTATAGCTAACATCATTCTCAGTGGTGAAAAACAGAAAACTGTTCAACTAAAATCTGATACAGAACAAGGATGTGCACTTTCATCATCACCATTCAACATAGTATTGGAAGTCTTAGAGCAATCAGGCAAGACAAGGATATAAAAGGAATAGACACAGAGAAAGATGTAAAGCTATCATTATTTGCAGATGTCCTGATATATACATAGAGAACCATAATATTCCACTGAAAAACTAATTGAAACAAATTTAGCAAAGTGGCAGTGTACAAAAAGTTTAGCAAAGTGGCAGGGTACAAAAATTAGTCATCTTACTATATGCAAATAATGAGCTAGAATAGGAAGAAATTAAGAAAATAATCCCATTTATAATAACTCCAAAATTAAGTAACTAGGAGTCAACAAAGTATATGAAAGATCTATATTTTAAAAATTATGAAAACCTGTTAAAAGAAATAGATGAAGAAATGAAAAAATGGAAAGATATTCCCTACTCATGGGTTGGAAGAATCATCATTGTTAAAATGGCAATCCCACTAGATCAAGAAGAGGTGGTATATATACACAATGGAATATTACTCAGCAATCAAAAAAGATTGTGAACTTGTGCCATTCGCAGCAACATGGATGGAGCTAGAAGGTGTTATGCTCAGCAAAATAAGCCAGAAAGAAAAAGAAAAATATCGGATGGTATCACTTATAGGAGGCATGTAGGGGAACCAAATAAGGGATCAGGGAAAAATAATTATAATAAATTAAAAAACAAAATTAACAGGCAACTATAAATCAGAGACATTCTTCAGGGGAGGGAGAGGGAGAGGGATCAAAACAGGGGAGGAAAGAGCAAGGACTATGGTGATGATGCATAGGTGAATTGGTGTGGGAATTTGATGGTAACTACACCTGAAAGGAGAAAGCATACATTCAACAAAAAGGAAGAAAGATGTAAAATATATACAAAATTTAAAAAAAAAATGAAATGGCCATCCCACCCCAAAAAAATACAGATTCAATTCAATCCCTATCAAAATTTCAATGGCATTCTTAAAATAAATAGAACAAACAATACTTAAATTCATATGAAATCACAGAAGTCCCTGGGTAGCCAAAACAATCCTAACAAAAAAAGGAAGAATGGCTGCATACTTACAGTCTGCATGTCCAGACTTTAAACTATATTACAAAGCTATATTAATCAAATCAGTATGGTACTGGAACAAAAAACAGACACATACCAATGGAATAGAATAGAGTCCAGAAATAAACCCATTCCTATATGGACAGTTGATATATGAAAAAGGAACCAAGAATATACTGTGGAGAAAGGTAAGCATCTTCAATTAGTGTTGTTGGAGAAATTGGACAGGTACATGCAGAAGAATGAAACTAGACAACTACTCACACAATACACAAAAAACAATTCAAAGACTTGAATGTAAGACCTGAAAATGTAACATACATTGAAGAAAACAGGCAAAACACTCCAATCTTCAGAAATGTCTTCATGGATTTGTCTCCTGCAGCAAACATAACAAAAGAGAATCTAAATAATTGTGACTACACCAAACTAAAAAGCTTCTGCAAACCAAAAGAAACTACCACTAAAACAAAAAGACATCCTACTGAATGGGAGAATATATTTGCAAACTATACATGTGATGGGGGCTGATATCCAAGGTCTACAAAGAGCTCATACAACTCAACAGAAACAAATATCTCAATCAAAAAATGGGCAGAAGAGCTAAGAAGGCACTTCTCCAAAGAAGATATACAGATGAGCAGTATACACATGAAAAGATGTTCAACGTCACTATTGTCAGGGAAATGCAAATCAAAACCACAATGAGATACGACCTCATACCTGTAAGAATGCTCCATATAGAAAGGTCCAGAAACAAGTGCTGGTAAGAATGTGGAGAAAAAGGAACACTCTCACACTGTTGGTAGGAATGTGGACTAGGTTAACCCTTATCAAAAACAGTGTGATAGTTGTCAAAAGGTTAAAAATGCATCTGCCATACGGCACAACAATTTCATTCTTAGGTATCTATTTGAAGAACACAAAAACACTAATTTGAAGGGAATAATGCATTTCTATGTTCATTGCAGCATTATTAACAATATCTAAGCTATGAAAACAACCTAAGGTCCAAATGGAGAAGAGTGATTAGGAGGATCTGGCATGTACTAAATACACAATGGAATACTATTCAGCTATCAATAAAAGTGAACTTCTGATATTGTGGCAACATGGCTAGAGCTGGAAGTGATTATGCTATCTGACATAAGTCAATAGGAGAAAGACAAATACAGGATGGTGTCACTTATATGTGGAATATATGAAACCAAACCAGGGTCAGATAAAGCCAAATGAAGAACTAACCTTAACCTTAGGGAAAGGTTACCAGGTGGAACTAGGGGGTGGCACCTCATTGCTAATACATGTCGTTCTCAATGTGGTGTAAATCACCACATTTGAAAATTTAATTGTAACTAAAAATGAGGTTACCAGAAGGGGAGGGGAAGGAGCAAGGTGGGAACACAATGGACTATGGTGGTGGACTTAGATGTCTTGGTGGTGCACGCAGTAGGGTAACAACACCTGAACAGAGATATCCTATATTTACAATATACCAACAACAATGTAAACCAATGTTATAGCAAAAAAAAAAAAAAAGAGAGAGAGAGAGAGAGAGAGATACTAAATTTAAAATAAATAAATAAATATCCTTAGTTACTGCTCAAACAATAATCACATGCCAGGAACCATTTTTGTGTTCTTACACTTCTTCTAGCAGCAAAACAGCCCTTCTGACTAGAAACAAACCATGTTTTCTGGAAACTTTTGGCTTTTAGAGGTATTTTTTTCTGGTTAATGATACTGGAGTATCATTGAAAAAGAAGATGCCTGGATTCCTTAACTGATCTTTCTACAGTGATGGGACCTCTGTGAAAGTTGCATGCTCCCTGGTTAAGGTGGAACTAGGGGGTGGCACCTCATTGCTAATACATGTCGTTCTCAATGTGGTGTAAATCACCACATTTGAAAATTTAATTGTAACTAAAGTGTTAGAGAAACAGGTATCTATTACCCTGGATATGTCTCCAAAAGGAGGGTTACTGGGGTGAGATGGGGACAGCCCTAGACTAACTTGAAAGACCCTTGTGTGAAACCTACTATACCCAATATTCCAGAAACCAGGTAATGACATAGCCCCTCTTGCCCAAATCTGGAATAACGATGCCTGAAATATGAAAAATCAATACCAGATTATAATGTAGATCCTCATCAAAACAGATGCCACATTGGTCTGAGTTGGTGTCATATGTATTGACTGAAAAGAGGTAGTGAAATTTGAGTCAGATGAGACCCTTGCATATGAAACTCACTCTACTTCCCACAGTGTTTAGGTACTAGATTCACAAAGACCCAGAAATCTTGCTGTTCTCTAGAACATAGCTCAAGTGTCCTAAGGGGTAAAAGACTGCTTCTCAAGTCATCCCCTGGAACTTATTAGACTTTTTCAAACTCATGTTCACTGCACATTGCTTTTTTACTAAATACACAATTTTTTTTAGTGAAGTATCAATTTTTTCAAATAATTGGTTTATTTTTGGTGGCTTCTTATTTTACTGGCGTTAAAAATAATACAATTCAAGATTTATACATATAGGAGGACTGAACAGGTGAATGTTGTGCCCTCTTTTTCTTAGGCTTTAAAAGCAGAAATAGGGGCATCCCGGCTGGCACAGCAGGTTGAGCACAGTGCTGTGAAGCTGTAGGCAGCCTCTGCAGCACTGTTCGATTCACAGCTGGCCAGGGAGATACCCACATTGCATAGCAGGCCTCTCCTGTCTCACCCGCTGCTCCCCTCAGCAGTGTATTTCAGACCGTCTGCCTGTTCTGTTCCCCACTCTGTCTCTGGTGAATCCTCTCACCTTCCTGTGTCTCTAGCCTGTACCCCAGTTCTTGCATAAATAAATAAATCTTTAAAAAAAAGCAGAAATATATCATCCATTCTTTTCCTGCAATATGTAGTAAGAGTTTAACCTAAGACATCCAGAAAATCCCTTCTTCCAAATTATTTTGAAAATGTTCTTAAAGAAACCTTACGAAGTTCTGTTCTTTGTTGACTTCATAGTACAGTGTAACACCTTCTATTAAAATGAATAGGCAAGCAAATAAGGAATCCTCATTGGCAAATACAAACTTTTTGTACCTTTCCAACACAGTATCAGGAATTCCAGCAATGTTTTAGGAGGAACAAAAAAATTAATATTTTCTCTTTGTTTACAGCATTTGACATGAGTAATAGGCTTACTTTTGTTATGTTAAATAGCATAACTTATTTTAGACTGGACATTTCTGCAGATGTCTTTATCAGATACAGGTTGAGACATATGATGTAGCTATATAAAATCCTTCAAATGCCCATACCGTGATAGTTTAAAAATCAGATATTTATAGTTCTATTTTCTTTTTGTAACCTGATCTCTTCCAAATGCCAGGCAATCCTTGAATACATCATGTACTTTGATGTCTCTTTTAATATAGCCTGAATGTATTTATAACCCTGTCCCTTTTCTATCTTGAGAGGAAAAATCTTGAAAGAATGAAGAATCTTAATAATCTTAATAATCTCATTTTCTTCTGTAGGATTTCCTTGAGTCATTCATGATGGAATTGACTTTATATTCATTTGTCTTACCACAGAATGTTGTTTGTACCTTTTTTAATAGTTTTTCATTCTATCAGATTTTAAACTCTTTTAGAAGAGACTTTGTCCTAACATCTGTGTAGCTCTAGCAACACTTAGGATAAACCTGTACTAAATGTCCATTGGCAGACCTTTAGGAAATGTCTATTAATGGATAACAAAAATATTTCTGTATGATTTTAGAACCACTTTTTTATTCAATTATCCAGTTCTGTATAAGATTTTTAGCATGTCCTTTAAAGGCTCATGAAGTTATTAAATTTAAAAGCATGTTTAGTAATCTCTAGCTTTTGTTTTAATCATTACTATTGATCACTGGAAAGTAATTTGGAGATTATAAAAGCCACTTTTTAAAAGAATTTTCTTTTTCTAATTCTAGTTAGAATTATATCTGATTTTTTTCTTTATAGATTTTTTTCCATGAGGAAAATTTGTTCTCTCTCATTGGTGATCTGTGAATTAATAAAATAATGGCTGGATATGGAATCCAACTGAACAGATTAAGGTTTCTTCCATATTTTACCAAAAATAGCTTACCAAATATTTGAGATTCAAATTGAAAAACCAATCAAAATTAAAACATGTTCTTTATAACAGTAGTGTCCCCCAAAAGCTCCATGTCAATTTAACTTAAAAAAAAAATCACCCAACTACAAACCTAACATTTTCGTCTGCATGCTATGAGCTAAAGCAGAGTATGAAGTTCAAAATATACTCATTGGCTTTCTAAAACGATCTCAACTCTTAAGAATATAGACTTCAGCAGCCACATTTTATTATGATCAAAGGAAATACAACTAAAAGCAAGTCTGGTTAAAAAATATCACCTCCTCACCGCATGAACAAACACATACAATCCAAAATGGAGTACAGCACATTTCTATGTGGCAATGTGGTGCTATTTTTACTTTCTCTACCACAGCCTGCTGCCTTCTTATGACAGGAAATGACAAGTCTTTCCCCCACCACAGCCAGGGAAATAATCAAGTACCTGAAAGTATGTTAATCACTGATCCCAAGGTCTATAGTTGAGAAATTTACCTGATTTACTCACTTTTATTTTCGACACAGATTAATTGCTTACCTCTCCATACCACTGTCTACTCAAAGAATAAAACTGGACTTCTGGACACATGTAGGTCTAGAGAATAATTTAGCCTAAGTTGAGTTTAGAAGTAATTTAGACACAAGATTCCAACTTATTTGTTTCTAATTTCTTTCCCTTAAATATATATTTTTTTTAAAGATTTATTTATTGATTGATTGATTGATTATTTATTTATTTATTATTGATTGATTGATTGATTGATTGATTGATTGATACATGCACTGGGTACAGTCAGAAGCGCGGGAGGGTGAGAGAATTCACCAGAGCCAGAGCGGGGAGCAGAGCAGGCAGAGGGACCAAAGTACACTGCTGAGGGGAGCAGCGGGCGGCAGGAGAGGTCTGCGCGCCATGTGGGACCCTCCTCCCGAGGCCGGGGAGCAGCCAGGGATTGAACCGGCGCTGCAGAGACTGCCGGCAGCTTCCCAACCCAGCGCTCAACCGCTGCGCCACCGGGGAGGCCCTCCCTTAAATATATCTTGTGAAAAGATTGTGCTAAACTAAATTAGCCAGAAGGAGAAAGATAAATACTGGATGGTTTTACATATATGTGGGATATAGAGGAAGCAAACAAAAGGTCAGACAAAGACAAACACTGAAAGCTGACCATGGATGAAACATCCAGGACCAGGACGATAGGGGTTGAGGGGGAGAGAGAGGGAGAAAGATGAAAACAGGAGGAGGAAGAGCACAATGGATTATGTAAGGCTACCAGAAGGGGAGTGTGATGGGGTGAGAACAAAAGGGAGCGGGTGGTCGGATGGAGGATTGCTGGAACTTTGGTGGTGGGTGTGGTGAAATAACATATATTTGTAGAGATGCAAACCTAAGACATTTAATGTGTTGTAAATCAAGATCACTTTAATAAATATAAGTTTTTTTAAAAAAGGAGAAAGAAGCTATTTAAACCAAAACTTGTGACAATAACAAGAATTTTTTTTTTTCCTAGTGGGTGGCATTATTCATGACATTTTGTTTGTTTTTGATGACTATTTAAAACTAAGAGACTAGCCACTTCCTGAGATTCACACAGGTAAGTTGATTGCAGTTCCTACCCATTTCACTTTAATAGTTTAACAAATGTTAAGCAATGACATTTATTTGTAGGAAATAACAAAGACTTGCATTCAGATGCCCTCTTAGTACTTATCAACTTAAGTGTATATCAGATACAAAGAGATTAGAAAAATAACTCTTGACAGTTTTGACAGTTTTGAGGGTCAATTGTTTATTTTTTATTGACCTCAGTTACAGAGTGATATCAAATATGTGAAAGCCAGTTTAATTTATTTGTAAAAGACAAACTCATGCCATTTGCAGCAACATGAATGGAGCTGGAAGGCATCATGCTCAGTGAAATAAGTCAGAAGGAAAAACAAAAATGTTGAACATAGGGTAAAGTAAAAAGACAAAACTTGTAGGCAACTATCGATCTGAGGCTTAAAGCAGGGGAGGGGGAGGAAAAGGGATCAAAACAGGGGTGGGAAGAGCACAAGACCATGGTGATAGTTCACAGGTGATGTGGTGGTGGGATATTTATGGGGACTACACCTGAGGTGGGAAATCAAATACTGTAAAAATATGAACAACAATATATAAACAATTTTAAAAAAAAAAGTTACAGGCCGGAAGAGTAACAAAGGACATCTTGTAAATTAACAGAAAAGAAATCAACATCTTTACAGGGAAAAGGACAAATGGGCTGGGGGTGGGGGCGGGCATAGTGGAGGGTGGTGGAGGACTGTGGCACTTTAGTGAGTGGGAAAACTACAGTTACCACACCTTAGGGAGAAAATCTTATATAGTGAAAAAAAATACAAAGATGTTTAAAAAATAAAAATATAAAAAAATTATTTTTAAGAAGAGCATCAAAGAGTTATGCACACCCGTCATTTGTTCTGTGATAGCCCTCTTATCTATTTACCTATCTATCTATCTATCCATCCATTATCTACCTAGTCATCATTTAGACATGACAGACAGGATAAGAGGACTATTGAAACAAATAGCTAGCCACCCTTAAATCCTTAAAAATGTCTGTCTCAGTAAGAGCAGTTTTAAAAGGAACTATATAGCAATAAAGACCCACATACAGAAATAAGGAAGAACTCAAATAAGTAACCTTATCTCTCACCTTAAGGAGCTAGGAAAAGATGAACAAGCAAAGTCAGAAGTCAATAGAAGGAAGAAAATAATAAAAATAGAGCAGAAATAAATGAAATATAAATTCAAAGACAGTCCAAAAGTTTAGTGAAGCCAAAAGCTTGTTCTTTGAAAAAAACCAACAACATAGACACAAACCTTTAGTTAGGCTTATAAAGATAAGAGGGAGAAAATTCAAATAAATGGAATCAGATAGGAAAGAAAAGAAGTTACAACAGACATCTCAGAAATTCAGAGGATCATAAAAGACTACTGTGAACATTTGCATGCTTAGGAGTTTGAATAACCTAGAAGAGATGGAGAAATTCTTAGAAATACACAAGTACCTGAGACTGAATCAGGAAGAAATAGAAAACCTGAACAGACTAATTACAAGCAAGAAAATTGAAGCAATAATCAAAAATCTCCCTAAAAAAAAGTCCAGGACCAGATGGTTTCACAAGTGGGTTCTATCAAACATTCAAAGGTGAGATAATATCGATCCTTCTCAAACTCTTTCAAAAAATTTGAGAAAGAAGGTATCTTCCAAACATATTTTATCAGGTCACCATTACGCTGATACCAAAACCAAAGACAACATACAAAAAGAACCTATAGACCAATTTTGCTAATGAACACAGATGCCAAAATTGTCCATAAAATCTTAACAAACTGAATTCAACAATGCTTTAAAAGATTCATGCAACATGCCCAAACAGTATGTACACCAGGGACACAGAGATGGTTCAACATCTGACGATCAAGCAACATAATTCACCACATCAATTAAAGCAAAGATAAGAATCATATGGTCATATCAATAGCTGCTGAGAAAGCATTTGATTAGGTTCAACATCTATCTATGATTTTTAAAAAAAAACCTCCAGAAACTGGGAATAGGGGGAAAAGAGGGAGTGGTTTCATTTTGGTTTCCAGATAGTCAAAAATCCATACACAGAATGCGTAAGTTAAATGTGTACATATTTATATATAGAGAGAATATGTACACTTAAGGAGTCATGTGTTTAACATATATATGTATATATAGTTACCTTTAGAATCCATATTCTAAAAGCTTAACATTGAAATCATTTCTGTGAATTGCACATAGACTTACTTTCAAAATAGAAAGAAAGGCTGGATGTACAGCCTTTTAAGTCAAAGAAACAAATTAAATAGGCTATAAAAACAGGAACAGGATTAGGAAGACGAGTGAGAACAAAAAACTCCTTGCATACAAAATTTAAGGGTTGCCAGAGAACTCATCGAAATAGAGATTTTAGTATTTTCAAAAAATCAAAATGAATGCAAATTCATGATGAACATAATATCATAAGAGTATAGAAAGGATCAGTATGACTGACATTTCCTTTTGCTTCAGGCTCCAACATAACTTAACAAGGAACTATTGAAAAGAATATCACATATGACTAAATACTCTGGAACCCACAGCTTTTCATATTCCATGTGATTATATGCATTGATTGTGACAACCTGGCCATTAACTGGTGGAGCAGCAAACGTATGACAGGTGATTAATAAGGGTGCTCAGTATCTGTTAAAGGCCCATAGGGCAAAAAAACACTCTTTCAGGTACGATGGCAAAACAGAAGTGAAGAACAAGTTTGAGTACCTACTGTGCTGATGGAATTCCTTTTCACAGCAATAGGATTTCCAGAGGAAGCCACAGGGAAACTGACTTGTTTATTAGATTCACACCTGAAAGAATATAGAACAGTGATCAAGTGTAACATGAAGATGTCCATGGGAGACTGGCATATTTTAACAGGTGGATGTTGAGACCAAAAAAATGGATTATCATTGGGCAATGGAGCGAGTTATACTTAGCCCTCAATGATAGCAAAGCACAGCCAATGGGAATCCCCTTACGAACTGACACCTCTTTTTTGAATTGAGAGTCTTTGGGAAGGTTGAGAGAAAATAGGTATGTCAGTGGCAAGGTTGACAAGTCACTCCCTGTCTATTAGGAACTCTTAACTATGATGAACTAGCCTAGAAAAATCCCACAGATTCTACTCAAACTCATACACAGTCAAAAGTAGAAACTGACTTTTTCTCAATTGGGGATCTTTTTTAAGTTCTCAAAGTCACTGTTTCATTGATTACTAAATATACATGGACTAGACCCAGCTGGTCACTGGCTATCAGCACAGCTGGTGTTAAGAGATAGAATACCTTTATAAACTATACTCATTTTAAATCATTGTTCATTTTTGTACAACGTTTGGTTTCTCATCTTAGGTTTAGTCTCCATAAAATTCCTAGTCACCCGTGAACCATCACCGTAGTCTCTTGTGTTCTTCCTGCCCCTGTTTTATTCCCTCCCCCTCCTCTGCTGAATGTCTACAATTTATAGTTTCCTGCTATTTTTGTCTTTTTTTCCCCATCCCTTATTTGCTTCTCCTATATGCCTCCTATAAGTGAAACCATCCAATCTTTTTTTTTTTCCCTTCTTACTTATCTCACTGAGCATAATCCCCTCCAGCTCCATCCATGTTGCTGCAAATGGCATGAGTTTGAGTTAGAATAACTTCTGCATAAAAATGCTCTTATGTGTAACTTTGCAATACTTGTAATTGGCTTCCTATGTGGAGTGATTTATGGGCATTGAAAACCATATGCCTATCCTCTCTAATCCACTTTGCCCAATGATCTCTTGCTCAGATTGGCTACATAGCTTGAAATGTAACATTATAGATTCAATCCTTTAAGTCATTCTATCTCTACCACTCTCCTAACAAAGTGAAAGTGCTACAAGAAAGAGTTTTACATTAATTCATTATTTGTAATCAATCGGATGAGCTAGTTTTCACCTTAGAAAGTGGATGAAATAAAATACAAAAATTAATACATTTTACTTGGTAGAAGGGAAATAGGGGTATAGAGAAGGACAGTCTTATAAGAGACAATTTCGGAATTAACTGAAAAGCCAGATTGTATTGCAAATGCTGGCAGGAGATTATACAAAGGGGAGGAGAGGGCTGGCAAGATAGAAGAGACAATGTAATAGCCACATAGATAAATTTTCTCCAAGCTAGTCCTTTTAACAACCTTTTTTCAGCTAGAATGCAAGGTCCTTGGGGAGGGGCTAGAGTTTAAATGACAGCTTCAGTTGGGAATATTGAATCCTATTTACTTGTGACTTTGCTTCTTCCTCCCCTCCCTTCTCCTCCTCCTGCTCCCTCTCTTCCTCCTCCCCCTCCTCTTCATTTTTCCCCTTCTTGCTATTGTTCTTGTTCTTGTTCTTTTCTCTTCCTCCCCCTTCCCTCCCTCCTTCTCCTTCATTCAGTTTCTTCCTCCAGTAAAATGAGTACTAAACAATGCCTACTGCTGGGGTATATTAAAGGTCATGTAAGGTATCCCAAATAAAATCCAGTAAAACAGTGATTAGCATATAATAGCTGTTCTTATGTTCTTTTTCTTCTTGCCTTGAGCATATAGTAAAGAGGGACTAAGCACACAGGAACTTCTAAATGAATGCTTTAAAAGGACCTGATAAGGGCCCTGGCCAAGGAGCAACCCACATGGCACAGCAGACCTCTCCTGACTCGCCCACTGCTCCCCTCAGCAGTGTATTTCAGTCAGTCTGCCTGTTCTGCTCCCCACTCTGTCTCTGGTGAATCCTCTGACATCCTACCTCTGGCCTACACCCCAATTCCCCAATTCATCTATGCAAAAATAATAAAAAAAGAGAAATCAGACTTTTTAAAAGAAACTAATAAAGAAAAAAATTAGTCAAAATTAGTGGTGAAGATAAAATTTCTTTTTCACTTTCTTTATCTTTAAGAGAGGGTAACAATGTGGCAGAAACAGACCTGAGAAAAGATAAATAAGCAAAAGTCATTCCCAGAGACCTTAGAATCTAAATTAGCTTATCGTGAGAGCTAGGAAAGAATGTACAGGCAAGAAGACACAAACTGACAAAGTTATGATCCCTTCTGGTAGTTTATTTTATGTGAAGTCAGAACCATATCTATACATACACCACCTGCATGGAGCAGATATGTGTGGATAAACTAGAACAATAGTCCACAGGGAGAAAACTCAGTGACCAAACAGTGTAACAGATTATCCAGACAAATTCATCTGGATATATGTAGATTCTACTAAAAATCTTAAATTTTCTCAATTTATTTGTTGTATTTCATGAACAGGAGTAAGGCAAGATATCAATAAGTGGATATTGGCTTGGGCGTACTTAATCAATTTCTTCTAGAAAAGTCATATATCCTAAAACTATTCTGATTTACCAGCTGTTTCTTTCAACTCCCATTATAGATGACTTAAGGGGGTTGTAGGGGAAAGTGTTCTTTCCACACACATAGGACACTTGGCTTCTACTCTTGACCTTATCACTTGGGAAAGTATCATTTATGAAGGAGTTAGACTAAATTATTCCTAAGCTTCCTTTGATTTCTAACAATCTAAGTCTGTAGAAAGTTTGATTTTGCAGGTAGGTCTAATTCTACATAAAAATGAGAAAATATATGGAGATCCTTATGTCCTTCCCTTACATTGATGTATCACCTAATGTCTGACCAAAAATTGCCATATCACAACCCTAATTGCCTGGATTCAATATCCAATCCATGACCCATCATTTTAGGCAGTTTTTCTGGTTGATGCAGACTTGTTCCTGTCATGGACTGCTCCCATCAAAACAGTCCTTATGGCCACTGGTTCTACTTTTAAGCTCAAAACTACTGAGGTTTGTTAAATGTCATTAAGCCAGTACATTAATGACACAGATCTAGAAGATATTATCCTGGACATTTATGGGGAGTGTGCATGTATTTTACCAGCAACTTTCTTTTAAATAATTCATAGGAATCATTTCTGATTCAACTGAAAAGGAACAAAGCACCATGGGAGGAAAGTAAGGTAGAGAGTTTCAATAGGTTTAATCCCTCATGTATTTCACTGAGGTATGCTCAACAGCCTACATGTGAAATAAGAAATTCAACATGTTCCTTAAATACATACTTACTGAACATCTGGGCACATGCTGTTTTCATTGTAAGTCTAAAGATGACCTAGATAATGAGTCTTATTATAATTTATCAGTTGAAGACAGAACTGATTGGGCATAGTACACTTTTAAAATATTTATTAAATTTTTACTAATAATCTCGTAATTTCTATTGATGCTTTATTTTTTGCAAACAAAGGAAGCGAGGAGTAAAGAAAGTAAAGGGATTCATCCTTAGTTACATAGCAAATTAATGGCACAGTCTGAACTAGATCTAAAGTTTTAATTCAAAAGGCTTTTGTTTCTTTATTCATCTCATACCCTCCACACACAACCTCTAATATGTGTGTGGCTGTTTCTTTTTTTTAAAATATTTATTTATTCATGCATACAAGAATCAGGGCACAGACCAGATGCGTAGAAGGGCGAGAGGATTCACCAGAGACAGAGCGGGGAACAGAACAGGCAGACTGACCGAAATGCACTGCTGAGGGGAGCAGCGGGCAAGCCAGGAGAGGTCTGCTGTGCCATGTGGGTATCTCCCTGGTTGGCCAGTATCGAATCCGTGCTTCAAAGGCTGCAGACAGCTTCACAGCACTGTGCTTAGCTGCCTGCACCACCGGGGAGGCCCTGTGTGGCTATTTCTCATCCCCTCATATAGTCAGACCATTTGGATGGAAGCATTGTTGACATTGTCAAGTGTCAAGAGTCATCAAATCTCTAAATCAAACAACAGTGTACAAATAATCAAAAAAGTGTCCCTCTTTTTTTGCTTTCTGCAATGGCATGTAAACCAATGTTGCTTATTATTTATAGAAAAATATGACAACTAGTCTTAACTCTTCTTGTTTCCTAACTCCCATCACTATATACGGAAACACAGATGTGCAGGCATCCATTTTCACTCATGGAATTCTTAAAAATAGTGACTTCACTAATCCATAAAACTCATACTTCTTTTTCTCTTTTTAAGCAGCATGCCTTATGTCTATTATCCTTATCAACTTTTAAGCTGCAAGCATGACCAAATATAATGCTCCCATGTACTGGAGGATATCTCTCAGGTGAAAAGCATGTTTAATTTAATTTTCCCAGTATGATTTCAATTCAATTGCAGGTGGCATTTTGCAAATTGTACAGAGAAACTCTGACCAAATGAATGCAAAGTATCTATGAGGCATTTGCATGGTTATCTATATCCTTGGGATGGGGGAGGGAGGGAGAGAGGGAAAGAGAGAGAGAGAGAGAGAGAGAGAGAGAGAGAGAGAGAGAGAGAGAGAGAGAGAGAGAGAGAGAGAGAGGTGCCCTCAATCACACCATTTTCACAGATTAGGAAACTGAAAAATTAGGAAACTTAGTGTCTTGTTCAGGTTTATTCCCTTGATCAGTTCCAAAGGGGCACAACTTGAAGCTCAAGCTTGTTTTTGTTGCTTGCCAAAATTATGACTTAAAGTTCAGAGATGGATGTTCGGAGGTTCTTCATCTATTTCTTTCTGGATAAAGAGGCATAGACATGGCAGGGAAGTGCATGGAGCAGAATAAGGAGAATAACCAATATTATCAGGAAACAGTTAATCCCAAAATATTGTTCCTGTGCTTTATTATTTTTTTGTTTTACCCATAATTATGTAGCTGGTTGGGTCAAAGGGTTACAACACTTACAAGAGCTACCAAACTTATATACTTGAGTTAAATTTCAGTCAATTCCTGTTGTAATATAGCCAGATTGTCCTCTGACCCTGGCACAGGGATCTTTATCTCCAAGTCCTTGGTCCTAAGTGGGGGAAAAGGCTCACAAATGCAAATATAGTTCTACCCTCTCTTTTGATGGTTAGTTTGTAGCATCATTTCTGCATATGAAGCCATATGAGGCATCTAATGTTTTTCTCTCTCTTTCTAATAATCTGTAACCAATATAGAGTCCAATGGTAGGCCATCAAGCCAGTATACTCATAAATAACACCATAAATTTAGATTCAATTTTTTTCTGACCTGTATAAGAGAATATTTATAATTTATTTCTGAGCCCTTTCCTACTGTTGATTTTAACTTGCATCTCAAACTACATAGTCTGTCTTAATTTCTGATATAGCCTTATATTTGGAAAATATCATTTGCTCTTTGTACTTTTATTTCTGTTCTACAACTTTTATTTTATTAAACATCCTTGTTTATTTTTTTCACAATATAGGATTTTCCCCTTCAGCTGAGGTCACCATAGTTTTCACACCACCAAAAGTGCCCACAGTCTCCACCAAATTCCACCGCACAATCCTCCCCCCATATTCTTTACTGCCCCCCTCCCTCTCCCTCCCTCTCCCCTCCTGATTGTCCCAGATCTACAGTCTACTTTCAAGGGTCAGTCTTACAGTTTGTCTTTTTCTGATCCTTTGTTCAGTTTCTCTAGATTCCACATAGAGGTGAAACCACCTAGTATTTATCTTTCTCCTGCTCATTTCACTTAGAATAATCCCTTTCCAGTTCCATCCACATTGCTGCAAATGGCCTGAGTTTATCTTTTTTTTGATTGCTGAGTAATATTCCATTGTGTATATGTACCACATCTTCTTGATCCACTCATCTATTCTGGAGCATTTAATTTGTTTCCATATCTTGACTATTTAAAATAGTGCTGCTATAAACATAGGAGTCCAGGTTACCTTTCAAATTAGTGTTTTTGTGCTCTCTGGAATAGATACCTAGGAGAGAAATTGCTGGTTCATATGGCAGATCCATGTTTATCTTTTGAGGAAATTCCTTATTTCTTTCCATAAGGGCTGGATCAGTCTACATTCCCACCAACTTTGTATTAGCATTCTTTTTTCTCCATACCCTCGCTAGCACTTGTGGTTTTTTTTTTTTTTTTTTTTAATGGGCCATTCTCACAGGTGTGAGGTGATATCTCATTGTTGTTTTGATTTGCATTTCCTGATGATAAGTGAATATGAACAGTTTTTCATGTCTGGATCATCTGCATGTCTTCTCTGGAGAAGTGCCAATTGAGCTCTTCTGCTCATTTTTTGATTGGGTTGTTTATTTTCTTTCTGTTGAGTTCTACAAGTGCTTTGGAGATCTTCATAATCATTCCCTTATCTGATGTGCAAATATTTTCTCCCAAATATTTTCTTTTCATTTTGGTCACTGGCTCTTTCACTGTGTAGAAGCTTTATAGTTTGATATAGTCCCAGTTGTTTAATTTCTCCTTTGTATTTCTTGCTTCTGCAGATGAGTCCACAAAGATCATTCTGAGGCTTATGCATGGAGTGTTTTGCCAATATAGTCTTCTATGTATCTTATGATTTCAGGTTTACGTCCAAGCATTTTATTCATTTTGAGTTGTGTGGTATAAGTTAATACTCCACTTTTATTATTTTTCATATTACAGTACAATATTTGCAGCACCATTTATTGTACAGGCTTTTCTTGATCCAGTGTATATACTGGATCAGGTAAGTATACAAATATATATTAGCTCACTATAAATGTGTGGTTTTGTTTCTGGGCTCACATTCTATTCTATCGGTCTGTGTGACTGGTTTATTCCCCCCAGTACTATGCTGTTTTAATTATTATGGCCTTATAGTATAGTTTGAAGTGTGAAAACGTGATACCTCCATTTTTACAAATTATAATCAAGAGAACTTCAGCTATTTGTGGTTTTCTGTGGTTTTATATGAATTTCAACAATATTTGTTCTATTTATTTGAAGAATTCCATTGGGATTTTTATTGGGTTAGCATTGAATTTATAAATTGTTTTGGATAGGATGGCCATTTTGATTATGTTGATTCTTTCAATCCATGAGCAAGGAGTATGTCTCCATTTCTTTGTGTCTTCCTCTATTTGTTTGAACAATGTTCTATAGTTTTCCTTGAATAGGTCTTTCACCTCCTTTGTTAGGACTATTCCCAGATACTTAATTTTGCCTTTGTTTGGTTTTAACATTAGTGTAATGTTGGCTTCATGAAATATGTTTGGAAGAATTCCTTCTTTCTTGATTTTTTGAAAGAATGTGACCAGAATAGTTATTAATTCATCATTGAGAGTTTAGCAGAACTCACTTGTGAAACCAGCTGGTCCTAGACTTTTCTTTTTTGGAGAGTTTTTTGGAGCTCTTTCAATTTCTGTGCTTATTTGAGAAGGTTCTTATCTCTTACACAGAAAGGAGAGCCTTGCAAAAATGGCCGCCATTTTTTTTTTCTTGGAGTATTTTGAATATGTCATTCTATTCTCTTGCCTGCAGTGTTTCTTGAGAGAGATCTGATATTAGTTTAATTGGTGTTCCTTTATAAGCTATCAGTTTCTTCTACTATTTTGACAGCTTTGCTATTCTTTCTTTGTCTCGGACTCTTCAGAGTTTTACTATTACATGTCTTGCTGTAATTTTCATTTCATCTGGATAACTAGGTATCATTTTTGCTTCTTGTATTTTTTCAAATATTTATTTACTTATGCATACAAAAGCTGGGGTGCAGGGCAGAGATGCGGGGGTGGGTGTGAGAGGATTCATCAGAGACAGAGTGTGGAGCAGAACAGGTGGATCTGTGGAAATACACTGCTGAGGGGAGACAGGAGAAGTCTCTGAGACATTTGGGTCACCTTCCTGGCTGTGGATCGGGACTGAACTCGTGCTACAATTTTGGCTGTGGAAAGCTACACAGTGCTGAGACTTAACCCCTTGCACCACCCTGCTTCTTGTATTTTTATGTTCATTTCCTTCTTCAAGTTTGAGAAGTTCTCCTCCACTATTTCCCTGAATAAATTCTTAGTTCCTTCCTCTTTTTCTTCTCCTTCTGGAATTCTTATGATTTTTATATTTCCTTTCCTCATGGTGTTAGATATTTCTCAAAGTACTTCTTCAGGGCCTCCCCTGGTGGCACAGCGGTTGAGTGCTGGGCTGCAAGGCTGCCCACAGCCTCTGCAGCGCCAGTTTGATCCCCAGCCACTGGCAAGGGTCCCATAAAAAAAAAAGTGCTTCTTCTTATCTCCTTTTGTTTCACTCTTATCTCCTTTTCATCTTCCACTTCACTGATCCATTCCTTCCACTTGATTTATTTTACTTCCACGGCTTTCACCAGGAATTTTTGCTTCCTCCTTTGATTCTTCTATTTTCTTCTTTAAAGTTTCAACTTTGAGAATGAAACTTGACTACTACCTCACACCATGCACAAAAAAACAACTTAAAACTGATTAAAGTACTAAGCATAAGACCTGAAACCATAAAATATATAGAAGGAAATATTGGTGAAACACTACATGACATGCACCTCAAAGACACCTTTACAAACACATCACTCAAAGCAGTGAGAGTGAAGGCAAAGATAAACAGCTGGGACTACATCAAATTAAAGAGCTTCTGCACAGCAAAAGAGACAATAAGCAAAACAAAGAGAAACCCCACCGACTGGGAGAACATTTTTGCACACAACAATAATGATAAAGGACTGAACACAAAAATCTACAAAGTACTGATGAGACTCAACAACAACAAAGAAAATAATCCAGTCAAAAAAAATGGGCAGAAGTGCTACAAAGTAACTTCTCCAAAGAGGAAATACAAAAGGCCAACAAAAATATGAAAAAAATGTTCAACATCACTTGCAATCAGGGAAATGCAAATCAAAACTAAAATGAGATACCATCTCACACCAGTGAAAATGGCACATATTAAAAAAAAACAGTAACAACAAATGTTGGCGAGGATGTGGAGAAAAAGGAACTCTTGTGCCCAGCTGGTGGGAGTGCAAACTGGTCCAACCACTATGGAGAGCTGTGTGGAGATTTCTTGACCTACTAAATATAGAGCTTCCATGTGATCCAGCAGCTCCACTCCTAGGTATTTACACAAAGGACACAGAAACATTAATTCCAAAGAGCACCTGCACCCCTATGTTTATAGCAGCACTGTTTACAATAGCTAAACTATGGAAACAACCCAAATGCCCAAAATAGATGACTGGATCAAGAAGATGTGGTACATATACACAATGGAATATTACTCAGCATTCAAAAAAGATAAACACATGCAATTTGCAGCAACATGGATGGAGCTGAAAGGGATCATGCTCAGCAAAATAAGCCAGAAAGAAAAAGAAAAACACCGGATGGTCTCACTCATAGCAAGAATCTAGAAAACCTAAGTAAGGGACCAGGAAAAAGAATAACTATAAGAAAGAAAAAATCAAAATCAACAAACAACTATGAACCAGAGAAACACTATGGGAGGGGGCGGGGAAAGAAGGTATTGGGGTCAAAATAAGGGGGTTGTAATTGTATGGGGAATATGAAAATAAAATTTAAAAAATGTTTCAATTTTGAGCTTCTGTTTGTTGATTGTGTTTCTCACAATATTCTTTTTTTTTTTTTTTCTGAGTTTTCTTTATTTTCCCTACTTATGGCCATCCTGAATTTTATGTGTGATAGGTAAAAAAGTTCTTCCATGTTGATGTGATTTGGTTCTGGGGTTTTATTTTCTCTCTTGGTGGACTGTTTTCCTGAGGGTTTGTTGGCCATTTTTCTTTTTCTTTTCCCCCATTGTTCTTTTTGGGTTTGCTCTGCTGTAGTTGAGGTTTTTGGTGTTTGTGTGCTTCTTCCCAGTGTTCTGGGTATTTACTTGATAGTGGGCACAGATACTGTGCTTTTGTATAACTGGGATGGTTCTAGAGCCTCTCCTGAAGCACTTCCAGGCCCTGTACTGGTGACTGGAAGGGTTGGGGGCCACTGGGTCTAGATGCTGAGTCATTGGTATGTCACCTCACCCAGGAGTGGTGGCATAGGGCCTGTTTCCAGTTGCTGGGAAAGTTGAAGGTTGCTGAAGATCCTTAAAATAGTTCAAGGCCTTATGTTGCTTGAACTGGGGTCTGCCTCTGCTCCTGAGGCACTAATGGCTGAGTGTTGAGTGGGATGTACCTCCCAGCTGTGACTGGGGGTCCCTTGAAAGACCTGGACTGGGCTTTACATCTGATTCTGAGATGCTGATGAATGAACTTAGAGTCAATGGTGCTTATTTGTGGGATTGTTGAGGATCCTTGCGTAGAGCAATGTCCTACATGGCTTAGTCTAGGACACAGGTCTACTGCTAGGCACTGGAAACTGAGCTCTGAGTGGGATACACTTCCTGGGGTCCACTTTGAAGGAGTAGGCCATGCAAGACCCAGTCTCTGGTTTGTGTGTGCTCCCAAGGCACTGGTGGCTGAGTAGTGCCTGAGATGCACTTCCTAGGTATGAGATCCTTTGCTCTTAAACTTTAGAGTGACATATATTACAGGGGATAAAATACCAAATATTTTGTTAAAACCTTATGAATTCATTTTTGCAACACATCAGCTTAAATGTAAATGGAAGCCATGCCTCTGTTTAAGGCAAAATATGTCATGAAATCACACGACTTCTTCCTAAATCCTTTTTGTATGCTCAGAATCAAATTGTGTTACTTTATCCTCCCCAAGTAAATAAGCTTTATGAGGCCAGTGGTCACATCTTATATAACCTTGACTACTACCCATAGAAAAAATAGTAAAACAAAAAGGCAACTTATAGGATGCAAAAAAAAATATTTGCACATCACACATCTGACGAGGTATTAATTTCCAAAATATCCAGAGTACTTATACTATCCATCAACAACAACAATAACAAAAAAATTAAAATATGGGAAAAAGCTAAATAAACACTTTTCTAAAGAAGACATTTAGATGGCCTACAGGCACATGAAACATTGATCAACATATTTATTATAAGGAAAATGCATATCAAAACCACAAAGAGATATCACCTCATTCTTGTGAGAATGGCTCATACTTAAAGGAATGGAAACTACAAATATTGGTGGTGATGTGGAGAAAAAGGAACTCTTATTCACTGTTGGTGGGAATGCAATTTGATGCAGCCTCTATGAAAAATAATGGGCAGAAGAGCTAAAAAGAAACTTCTCTGAAGAGGAAATGCAAATGGCCAACAGGCATATGAAAAAATGTTCAACATCACTTGTAATCAGGGAAATGCAAATCAAAACTACCATGAGATACCGTCTTACACCAGTAAGAATGGCACATATTAAAAAAACTAGCAACAACAAATGTTGGCGAGGGTGTGGAGAAAAAGGAACTCTTCTGCACTGTTGGTGGGAGTTCAAACTGGTCCAACCACTATGGAGAGCTGTGTGGAGATTTCTGGACCTACTAAACATAGAGCTGCCATATGATCCAGCAATTCCACTCCTAGGTATTTACCCAAAGGACACAGAAACATCAATTCCAAAGAACACCTGTACCCCTATGTTTATAGCAGCACTATTTACAATAGCTAAGCTTTGGAAACAGCCCAAATGCCCAAAAATAGATGACTGAATCAAGAAGATGTGGTACATATATACCATGGAATATTACTCAGCATTCAAAAAAGATAAACACATGCAATTTGCAGCAACATGGATGGTGCTGGAAGGGATCATGCTCAGCGAAATAAGCCAAAAAGAAAAAGAAAAATACCGGATGGTCTCACTCATAGCAGGAATCTAGAAAACTTAAATAAGGGACCAGGAAAATGAATAACTATAAGAAAGTGAAAATCAAAATCAACAAAAAACTATGAACCAGAGACACTTTTTGGGGGGTGGGGGCGGGAGGGGAGGGACTGTGGTCAGAATGGGGGGTTGCAATTGTATGGGGAATATAAAAATAAAATTTATTATTTAAAAAATAAATAAATAAAAATGGAAATGTCATACCCAATAATACCTCCATTAGGTATTTATCCAAAGAGTATGAAAAGCTTAATACAAAAATACTTGTGTACTCCTATATTCATAGCAACTCTGTCCATAATTGCCAAGTCATGGGACAAACCTAAGTGCTCAACAAACAACTGAATAAAAAAAAAAAAGTTGTGGAAAATTTACTCAATGGAATACTGCTCAGCTATTAAAAAATGAAATAGTTTATTTTGGGACAAAATGGATGGATCTTGAAGTGATTATGCTAATTGAATTAAATCAGAAAGTGAAAGACACATATCAGATGTTTTCACTCATCTATGGTACATAGACAACTAAAAACCATAGTGGCAAAGCATAGGAAAAACTAATCTTAGACTTTGTGAAAGATATACCTGGTTCCATCCAGGTTCTGGATGGAACAGGGGAGAGGCAGGAGGGGATGGGGAAAGGAAGGAGATAGAGCATAGGCACAGAAGGTTTGGTGGAGAGTAGGTGAAGTATGTGCACATATGCATTAGTGAAAAATGTAACCCCAACTTATATAGACATGTAAATGACTGACAAATTTAATTTTTAATAGATCAGTGGTAAAAAAAAGTAAAAACTATCTGTTATTAATTTGTTTTTCTCCTTCTGGCTTATTTTCCTAAGAACTCTCTTGATTCACAAATGGAATGGAACAAAATAGTGATGTTTATCATATAGAGACAACATAGCAAATTGGTAAGAGCTTTGGCAACAAACAGAACTGTGTTTGAAACTCAACCAAGACAGTTTTATAACTTTGAGCAAATTATTTCATTTCTTTAACATGGATTTCCTCATCTGTAAAATGGGGAAATCTGTAAAATATAGCTATTTCAAATGTAAGATGTTTTTGTCCAATAAATTTTGTCCAGTAAATAAGGATAATTTGTTGGTAAGAAACTTCAAATCAAAATTAGAGCTCATTGTAGGGAGATTCCCAAAACCTGATAAATGTTAGACTCTAGCTAGCTGATTAGACATTAACAAATTTTCAAAAGTCATTATTAGGAAATACTCAATTTAGAATAAGGCATAAATTCTTTGGGCTGAAAATTAACATCCCAGTGGTGTTCAAAATCTACTGTTGACCTTTAGTGCATGGTGAGGACGTTGGCTCTGCTTTGAAGTTCATGCATACCTTGAGCTTTGGGGAGCTTTGGGAACCAGTAAATGTACCTCTAAATCTACACTGGAGTATACTTATTATTTTCTCTTTGCTATAATATAAAAACCAGACTGACTTCCCAGAGTTGGGGGAATAGAACAAGGCCAAAGACTCAGAATTGTCTGTGAATAAAATCAAGTCAGCATGCTTAGGAGTGAGACTGAGCAAATCAAAATTAATTTGCATTCCAATAGGAATGTTGTAAACCTTAATATAATTCCACGCCCACTAAAGAGCTATCTGAAATTAAAACTTTATTTTGGAAACAATATGAATATAAATTAATTCCGTCTTTTAAATAAGTGTCCGTAGCTTTTACAGAAAGAATGAACTGATCACCATGTCTGAGAAGTACTTCATATTCTTTGGCCCAAGAAGATAAAGAGGTTAATGCATGAAAAACTTACTAGATCAGAAAATTTCCAAAGTAACATCATAAAGTCTTTGGAGCAGAGGGTATTAGGGTGGTTCACCATTAATTTTCATTTTTTATGTATCCCAAATATTTTCAACCAGATCCCAGATGAGTCGCTAAATAAAAAATCTGAGAAAAAGACTGCATCTCTATCCAATATATTAAAGCAGTTTGCATAGTGGAAATACCACAGCATTTGAGGAGGAGCCAGCATGTTTTAGCCATTTTCTCCAGATACTGGTTTAACTTAGGTTTTTACCCTGTATATGTTTGGTTCAAGTACCAGTCAGGGAGTAACATATAACCCAGGATAATCAACCTCAATATCTCCTACTGGATCATGTCACAGGAATTTCCAGATTTACTGATTCCCACATGTCAGGCAGTTTTAAATTTCCTGAGCAAATTTCCCCTGGGTAAGACTAAAACACACACATACATGACTTTTCTGAGTGTTTAAATTTACATCTGTATTTTAGAACCAGGATGGTTAATAACAGGTTATTCTACATTAAGTATGATCCAGGTCAAACTCTGAATTCTGAAAAACAACATTTTCTTTCTGAAGATTGCTTTGCTTTTTTAAATTTCCTGGTCTAAAATTGAGAGACATTTATTCAATTCTTTGTGACTAAGAGGACTTTCAGCAAGGTAACCAGAGCAAAACTCTGTAGCCCAAAATCTAGTGGATGATCACTATGAACAATTTGGACCCCCGCTCTATTTTTCCTAATTAGTTATCTAGACTGGCCAATTTGTTGCTTGTCATAATCATACTCTACTTTACTTAGGTAAATTATTATATTTATTCATGTGAAATTAATCATGAATCATTTTTTGTTTTTAGTCCTGATAATGTTTTGTAGGTTACAGAATTTTGCAGGAATGGAAACTTTTATACCAGATGCCTTGATATAGACTGTGCTTGTGTATAATGACAAAAACAAATATTTCTATTGTCAATGATTCTTCTTCAGAAAGGCTGTTAGTCAAGTGAGTGAACTTTCCTTTATTACATTGAGTTAGATTTATAAAGTATTAACCTAATTTTAATATTAGAATCCTTAGAATAAAAGAGATGTCTGCTAATACCCTTAGAATTTAAACATGTTCAGGGAGAGTGGGAAAATTTTTAGAAACAAAAACAAAATCAGATACTGATCCAAACTGGACACAAGACAGGAGCAGAATGTCAATATTATAATTGGAATGAGGGGATAAAATTCCAAAGAAATATATCTTTAGAAGCTTAAATGAGTAAAATTTTTGCTATAGAGTTCTGGAAAATAAAAATTTAAAAGTCCCCCCTAACATTTCTATCAAATAGTAATAAAGTTAGAAATGTCTAAATTGTTTGTACAGTTACAAATTTAAACTAGGTAAATTTGACAAAACAGTAAGATAACAACATTGCTCCTTATTGAAGAAAAGTTAATTTATTGGAACTGGATTACATTTCTTCTTTATTTACATTAACTGAATTACTTACAAAATCACTTACTTTTCCATTATGACAGGCATATGTGAACTTAATTTTATAGTAAAATTATCCAATTTTGTCATATTATGTTTGAAGATAGTAGTTTTTTTTACTCTTTATGAGTATGTCTAGTTTATGTCCTTGATTTTTTTAATATACACATGTCAAGTTGCCAAATGTGTATTAGATTGAACAACTTCAATTTTCATGAAAGAAGAGAGAGAAAGAGCTCTTCAAGGTTTCATGGTTAATTTAGAGCAGAAATTGTTTCTGTAGTTTGGATTCATTGTCTTACTACTTTATTTGCCTCTGTATTCAAGGTATGTTTATTATATTAATTTATGTGATATTAATCACAAATACAAGAAAACATTTGCTTTTGCAGTTTTGGAATTGAATGTCATTATTAAACACATCTGAAATAATAAGTCTATCTTCTTCATGTCATTCATTTTTTCAGCACACATTTTGGTCTGACACTTGAAAGACAGAGTAGACACACAGAATGACAAATCTTTAGTTTTAAAGAACTGACTCATAATTCACTTGTATCACTGAAAAGATTAAATATGCCAAGTTAAGCATTTATAATTACCCATTATCTTTAATTAAACTGAAAAAATAACTTTTATTTTATCATAAAAGTTAGTCATTAATCAGAAATATCTGGTAATATGTTACTAGCCTATGAGAAATACCTGAATCTGATCTGCCAAGTAAAACTGAAAAGAATTTTGTCTAAGTATAACAATATCAAAACCTTTCTTCTGTTGCTGAAAATGTGGAGAAAAACTTTCATTGTCTATCATTAGTAGTTTGATCTTGAAAAACTTTTTGGAAGAAACAAATATATTGTTAGGAAGTAGGATAAAAGTTGTAGTACTTTTTACTTGGTTGCATACATGTACATATATATATATATATATATATATATATATATATATATATATATATATATTAGGTAGCTAGTGAGATAATTCTGATACTGTCTGAGATACAACTGAACCTGTATTGACAACTTTAGCTCATGCTCTGGCCCAAGTCACTTAAACTTTGGTGTCCTCACAAGATAATTAGAGTTAGTGAAGTCCCTTGCCCATGCCCAGGCTCCCAGAGTCTATGCATACATGAGTTGTTTCATATCCTATACTTTTAATTATTTCTACAGAACTCTTCTGCATCTTCATTCCTTGGACGATGTTAATACAGCAACTACTGCAAATAAAAGCGAAGCCTCAGAAGCACCTCCATTCTCCCAATTATTTTCAATAACAATACCAAGAAAACCCACTTCAACTTTCAAATCCCAGACATCAGCTTGCTATGTGATAATGATTAGTAATAGTCAAGTCACAAACTATTGCATTCTTTTCAGTATTCACATACGACCAAATATTGTAATATTTCTCTTACTCACACTTTATTCTAAGTCTTATAATCTTGTTTTTGCCAGGCAGATACCGTGTACTCTTAACTCCCTTTTCAAATATGGAATCTCACATACCACAGGGCTTCATTAGTACTTTTTCTTGTCTTGTATCTTGGCATGACACTCATATGCACATAAACAAGAATTACTTGGCCAGGTTTGTATTATTATTGTATTACCCCACTTAGTGCATGCTCATTTGTATTTTTAGATTTTTTTCTGTGTGCACAGTGGAATAATTATCTCCTTGCAAGGAAAAAGTTCTTGGTAAACGAAAAACAATCAAGATTCACTATGCTAGCAGAGCTCTTGGAAGAAGTCTGAAGTGTGCCTCTGGAAATGAGAGGTTCTTGAATGATTTCAAAGTGACATATTTTAACAACTCCCAGTGAATAATGCACGTGTCTATTAATTCTCAAGCCCTATATGCAGTAATGAGAAGTGAAACAAGAACTGGATGATGCATCAAGTGACTTAGGTTTTATCCTTTTGTCTCTCACAGACTCATAGAGTTACTTGGCCCAATAACTTCAACCCTCTGAGTCTCAGTTTTTCCAATTATAAAATACAAACTGTCAATCTATATCAATTGCCAGTGCATATTTTCCATTACTCCTGTGAATGACAGAATTTGAATCTGCTTCTGAGAATTTATTGTTCTCTGATTCGTGAGACCTACTGCACAAAAGAAAGACTTTTGGGAGGTCACTTTAATTGGCAAAGGAAATGGGACTGTGACCCTTCTTTTTAGGATTAGGTAGAGATCATAGAAAGGAACTAAATTCCCTTTTGGGTTCTGGGCATCTGATTGGTGCCCAAAAGTATATATGAGAGGAAGACAGAAATGAACTTTTTTATTCTCTCCACTTCAGTTACATAGCATAAAGGGACAACCGAGTTCAGTCATGCCTAAAGGTTTCAGTGCTGGAAACTCAGTGATCTTTTTGGATGAGTCAATGCCCCACTTTGTATTTACTCACCTTTACAATTTTCCAAACTATATTACAATGATCCCAACAGAACAGATGCACTGGATGGTTCCTGTCTTACAAAAATATTACTGCAAACACACACAGCAAGTGGAGCAATACATGTTCACAAGTTCTAAGAACATTTTTCTAGTTAAAAAAAAATCTCCTCTGTGGCACATATTCCTTAGAGGATGGCTTTTATGTGATTATAAATATTATTTGCTAGTGTGCTGGTCGAATCTTTTCCAAGCTGAAAAAGTTGAATACCATCTATAAGATTTAAGTCCTTGTCTCCACACCTGAAGTTAACAGCAGGCACAGAAAAAAAAAAAAAATTCCTTGCTGGATGACCCAAAGCACTCTAACAAATATATATCTGTTAATTGAGTAAAATTTTGTTTCTCTTTTTTAAAAGAAAAGTATCTGTTAATAGCAGAGAACAGAGTGAGAAAGTTATTTGATGTTTAATCCTCGGTCATGTTGCACTGTGAAAACCCATCTTTTCCTGTCTTTTAATCTCTGACTACAGCTCCTAACAGTTACATGTCATTGATACTCTCATCATTTGGTAGGTAGAAGACACCTTTCTTAATATTTTCTCTTTGAACACAAAAGAGAAACAACATGTAAGTCAAGGAACAATTTCACTTGCATTTTGTCAAAATAAATCAATTATGAGTATCTAAAATATAAATTTAATCCAAAATCATTTTATCCATTGCTGATTTTCATTCTGATAGATCTCCAAGAAACAGAGCAACTGTGCTTGTGGTCTTTCTTATTTTCCCTCTCTCTCATTATAAAAATCTTTTATTTCCTGAGTACTTTCTTTAAAAATAGACTCTCTACAGTTAATATTAATTACAATTCACTTTTAAAGTGAAAGTATCTGATACAAGCTGATAAGATCATGCATTCATATTGGTAAAGATCCTGACATATCTCTCTCATTTTATCATAGTTCACAAATTTAGCCATTTTATTCACATAACAGGGAAGATAAATGTCTCATACCCAAAGAGTTATAACAAAGAATAGATTAAAAAAAACATACTACACATTCATGAAAGGAACTCTACTTAATACAGGTCTGCTTAAATTACAAATATTCACAGGGCAATTTTATTCAATATCAATTTAGTGAAGCACATTATAAAAAGCTCTCCATAGCAAACTTACATTTCTCCAAGTTCAAAGATACCCCCCAATCTCAGGCAGCCAACCATGTAATTATTTTTGTTTGTGCAAATACCAAGGAAATGACAGTGGTCCAGGCTCATTATATCCATGCCACCCTTATTTCTAACCGGTTATCAAAAACCTGATGTGAAGAGGCAAATCTAGATATCAAAGGTGAAAGGTACAGATTAAAGCTAATTATGCATTAAAAAACTGGAGCCTACCGTTTCAGTTTCCTTCTGTTTCCTCCAGAGATCTCCAAAGAATTCACACAACAGCCACTCCAACAAGGACGCTACAGATCTGTGCATCTATTTCGACTCCTTGTTCTGAGATCAACCAATCTAGTCCCTCTTCAGTTACAAAAAAAAAAAAAAAAGCAAAGAAAAGAAAAGAAAAGAAAGAAGGGAGGGAGAGGGGGAAGAATTAGGGACAGAGGAAATAAAAGAAACAAAGGAAAAGAAAGACAAAAGACAAATGAAGAAAGAAAAAGGAAAGAAAATAAAATTCTCAGCATTACCTAACCACTACCATGTTAGGAAAAATGGTAGTGAGGTGTCAGATTGAAATGTGCAAGCTACTCTATACACACTGAACATATTTGTTTTCCACGGGGTACTTTCTCTCTCTCTCTCTCTCTCTCTCTCTCTCTCTCTCTCTCTCTCTCTCTCTCTCTCTCTCTCTCCCTCTCGATACAGGGTTCTGCTATGATCTGTACACAGAGCCCTTAAAGCTTCACACTTAGCAAAATAAACTCCAGTTTCTTCCAATCCTGTGGTTGCACTCATTTGTGAGTTTTTAATAGCACACAGTGTGTTTATAGCTCTCTGCTGAAGATACATGCCCTCTGGCCCCTTCCATAGATTGCACACCACTGAAATCTTCACAGTGATCCTTTCTCACAACTTTCAGTTGTTGTGTGCAGGTACCAAAGTGCACATCTCCTTAGTAGCTCCAGGTAGGAGAGGTCAGGTTGGGAATGTCATCTGCTTAGGATATTCTTGGCTGTACAAACCTCTGAATTCCAGACATGTTAATAAACACCTTACTCATTAAGAGGAAATTGGAGCTAGGAAACCTGCCTCCCACTTCCTATTCACCCGCTCCCTTTTCCCCTCAGAGTCCCTGTGACCAGGAAGTGCAGGTAAGCCCCCATTTCCTCTCAGTGGTTAGGGTGGATTGGGTGAAAAGAGGCTGATTTTCTGTACCCAGACCTATATCAACAGCTTATTGAAGATGGTGTTTCAAGAAGCCTTAGAGTCACAGAACCCAGAGGCACACTGTATCAGGCACCTAACACCCCATCACCAGCACCGTTGGAAGATGAATAAGAGACAGCTGGAAACAATCCCCAAGACTTGAGTAGTAGATATCCAGTAGACTAAGGGAACTTTTCACATAAGCCATGGAAGAAAAAAGTATGCTAGTACAAGTGCGGCTTCATGCCAGGACATTCCTGGGTGGTACATTATAGTGAACACCTCTAGGTCTCTCTGCCTCAAAACACCTCCTTCGCTAATGCCTGAAACACCAGTTCTTTGAAGGTAAGTATTTCTTTCTTCCTGAAATCTTGATTTTCAATTTCTGATACTCCTAGAAGTATATGTCCATAAAATTTTTGGTATGAATGAATTTATCAGAATTGGAAAGATCAGATGAGATGGTGGAAACCTGATATAAAGGAAAACTGAAGAGATCCCAGGATGGGGCAACGGAATCGCCAAAAGCAATCTTTAATGGTGTACTAGGTTAGCTATGATGGGAATAGTCCTGACGAAGCAGAAGAAAATATCGTGGATAGGGAGTAAATTAATCTAAACTTGCATTAGTTTCAGTATGTTGACAACAGACCAAAACACATTGTCCCTGCTTTGTCTTTTTAGTCTGTACTTCAGGATATGGTAGAATATGTGGGGAAGGCTGTGTTTATTTAAAGAGTTTTTCCCTACTTGCTTTTGGTATGTCTAAAATTTATTGTGATTCTCTCTTCCATCAAACAATCTTAGCTCCATTCAGTAAATATCTGTTGAATATCTGTAAATGCAGAGCAGTAACTCAAGTACAAATGGGGAGGAGAGAATGGGGAGGGAAATGATGGTAAAGGAAAGGGTAGTAACTTCCAGCAGCTTTTAAGAATCTAGTTAAGCAGATTAGATATTATGCAATTGCCTCAAATATAAGATAACACATATGTGATAAGGACCTAAGAATGTCATAACTACAGCTGTAAGATTTCACAGAGGAAGTTATGGATCTTGGAAAGCTAGGATAAGGAATGGAATTTTGGAGTGGAAGTCAGGCAAGCCTTCCAGGGGAAGGAGAGTCAGGGCTTGGCCTTTTAGGAATGGAAGAATTTCAGTAAATAAAGAACAGAGATAGTTGGATTTCTAAAAAACCTGTAATTTTTGTCACTTTGTACAGGCTCACCTTTTTGAATCCTTATTTTCCTTCTGTCTGCTTCCAGTAAAAGAACTTTGGGTGTAAGCACATTAGTTTCCTTGAGTTTTCAGATTGCTGCCTCAGATAGAACTCATAGGAGCCAATCATGTATTTGAAATAAAACACCATTTGATGAAATTTCCTGAACTAGACTGCACTTAACTTTCCTATTTAGGTCAAAGAACTTTAGCTTAGTTAGAATCAAGGGAATGCCCCTTGATCATTGTTAAATTCCACTATGAATTGGTCTAAGAAGAATAATATATCAAAGATGAAGGTGATATGAACAACAATTTAGTGCAAGTTCTCATTAAAGATGAAGAGCGTAAAAGAAAAAAAAAAAACAGTAATCAAGTCAGGATGTAAACCAAGGTTTCTTGACTTTTTAAGATAATGTTCTCTCCAAAGTAATTTCTGTATGGCTAAGATGTGATAGCATCTATGAAATTGGTGCTTTTTTTCTTTTGTAGTTTTGCCCTCAGTTAGTCTTGTTTAGTTACAGAAGAAAGGGCTAATACCAAGTAGACTCAAATGATAAGTTCTATGGCTGCCTTTATACATAAAAAGGGTAGACATATTGACTCAGAATTATCTTAAAGAGGAAAAGGTCAAACCCACTCAAACTAAGGACACAGACCAGGAAAAGTCGTTTATCTTTTCCTGATAGTGTAATTCTAAAATATAAAATACATTAAAATAGAAATAGAGGAAATCTTTGAGCTTTTATTATTAACTCAAGGAGAAAATTTTCTTTTTAAGAAATGTTTCATTATCGGGGCCTCCCCCGTGGTGCAAAGGTTGAGCGCCCGCAGCCTCTGCAGCGCCAGTTCGATCCCCGGCTGCTCCCCGGCCACCAGAGGAGGGTCCCACATGGCGCACAGACCTCTCCTGTCGCCCGCTGCCCCCCTCAGCAGTGTACTTCGGTCCTTCTGCCTGCTCTACTACCCGCTCTGGCTCTGGTTAATTCTCTCACCCTCCTGCACTTCTGACTGTACCCAGTGCTTGTGTAAATAAATAAATAATAAATAAATAAATCTTTAAATAAAATAAATGTTTCATTATCATATAATGATTTCCTCATGACTAAAGTTAATGAGCTTCAACTTAACTTCCTTGTTGTGTTGTACAAAAATATAATTATCACTAATATAGCTTTTCTAAACATATTCATACCATTAGGTCTATAATCTTAAATGCCATGGATCTCCCTTTCCAAGAATTTTATATAGTTTAAAAATTTATTAGTTATGATTTAATTATGACTAGCATTTGTTTAATGCTCTATAATCTGCAAAGTGTTTTATGCCTTGTTATGATACTGTACAGTAGTAACCCATATCCATCAATAAAACATCAAGGTATTGAAATTACCATATTAAAATACATTTTAAACATAGGTTAGCTAAATTATTTTCTCTGGAAAGATACCAGTTAATTTTCATTGATTGTTTGAGTGTAGTACCTGTTTTTTAATGGAAGGAGAGGGTATTTTATGGCCTGAGAGTCTGCAATTTTCCAGGCACAACTGTGATATGGGTTTTACAGGCATTGTCTTGTTTAGTTATCAAAACAATCCTAAGTTTTAGATACTATTTTGTTGCTATTTTACATTTGAAAAACCAAGCTCAGAGATGTTAAGTAATTTTCCACCAGTTATACAGCTTTGATAGTCAAGAATTATTGAGAGATGGTTTGTGGTTTTAAAATTAAGGTTTTGAGACAGATACTATCCTCTTTGATTCTCTGTATCTAATTGTAAAATGTAATGTTAAAATCAAATTCTATTAATCATTCTAAACACACAGACAAAAAAATTACCAATGTAGATTTAAAAGAAGCACAGGGTTAAGACGAAAATTATTACTGTTTTGGGATTATGTAGTTATGGCATAAGGGATATTTTATATTTAGAGAATTCCCACATAGTCTGAAATTAGCTGCAAAATACCTCTCAGTACTTAAATGCCAAACTATTTAGGGTACATAACATTCTCATTCCTTTTTTTGCCAAAGTTTTCAGTTATAAGTATTTGGTTTTTTTTTTTTTTTGGTGGGGGGTAAAGTCTCTAACTTTCTAATGGAAGATGATTGAATAGAATTTACTTTACATAAATACATTAAATCCTGGAGGAAAGTAGAGAGGGATTGATAGAGAGTTTGTTTCTATCCATGACAAATAGCCTAGTGTACAATGCAAAGAGCCAGTTTACTCAGGACCATGCTCATTTGCAAAACCAATGTGCTGAAGTTTAATTTGTTCATTAAATATTCACTCTTATTTAGAAAATAAAGGAAAAGAAAATGGTCCAAAATATAGTGTACAAAATAAGAAATAATGATACCATCTATTGGGACAAGTTTGTCACCTGGAGGGAACCTAATATTTTATTTCAAAAATGTTCAGAAGACATTATACTAACGGTCAAAATGTAAGTATAGATGAGCACTTAATTTTCCAGTCCAAAATAGCTGTCGAGGTAATACAGCAAGGAGGGGATATTTGGATCTACATGCTCAGACCAGAATCCAAGGCATAAGTGGTTTTATTGTTACTGATAAGTTAGAATAGCTACTCTATTAGATCACTGATGATTATTTAAAAACCTGCATTCCAGTACACATATGTAGACGAAACCTTACAGGAAATAAAAACCCTATTCGTAGACTAGAAGGTCATTTATCCCACTCAGTGCAAGTATCTTCCCAAATCGAACCTCGCAAACCTGCCACCAGGTCTGAAAGCCAGTATTTCAGATATGTTCTTTTGTTTCTTCCACTTTGGTGTTGTTTTTCCAAAAGCAAACTCTTTTGAAAGGGGCAACACGTATACTTTCAAATTCCTTTATTTTTTTTTCTCTTCATTGAATAAATATTTATTCTAAGTGTTGGGGAAAGGGTCTCTACCATCATTGTGTTTTTATTTGAGTTGATGGAACAGTTCGGAATGTTCTACTTCAAAAATTTACTTATTTTACTGATATTGCAATATTCCTTTCTTAGTGTAACTTTATCAGGCAAATAAATCTACTTTCAGTAGAGACCTTGGCAGTTTCAGGAAAATTAACAGGAAAGAAACGTTAAAGAGGAGTGGAAAGAGTGTGGGGAAATGTCTATCATAAAATTTTGCCTTGTGCCAAACATGCTGACCACATAAGAGTCTCACAGAGTACTGGAAGTAAAAAGGATTTTTAGACATCATCCTGTGCATGAATTTTTGCTGATGAGCTGTGTATGGCTCTGAAAGTATTTATATTTTCTGTGTGCACTCATATGTGCATTTTCTTTAGAAAAGAAGATTCATATTTTGAAGTGATTCATGAAGGGTATTAGGACAAAAAAAAAAAAAATTAAGACGCATTGGACTCATTGAGCTTTACCACTTCAGTCTGCTTTCAAGAAGGGCAACCTGGCAGGAAGGGCCCAGCAATGAGGGTTTTCAGATAGTAATCCCTGCAATGGTTATAAACTGCTGATCTGTTCCAACTTCCTCATTTTACAAGCAAGGAAACTGTAGCCCAGAGAGTTGCAGATCTTGTCCAAAATAGTATAACCAGGATGAGCTCAGTGGAAACTATTTTGAGGCTAATGAGAGATGATCTGTTGTATCCTTATCCTTTTTCTATTTTCCATGTTATTTCCTCTCCAAGTGCCCTGTATATGGAAAAGACGTTCAGTGTGTTGGATCAAGATGTATGCTGGTATTTTCAGATATGAATAATGATAGAGGAATAAAGACAATAAAAAGAATCAGGAAATGTTTGAATATCGGGGCTATTACCATTATATTGAATGTAATTTAAAGCACAAGTTTTTCAGCCTAGAAAATCTCTGATATTATAAAATTGTTTTGAATGAGTGTGTGTGTGTTTCTGTGTGAGTTTTACTGAGGAAGTCTCTCTATCTATCATAAGTGTGTTAAGATTTCATGACCCTTGAAAGAGTTAAAAAGTCACTGACCTCATAGTTCTCCTTAAGGAAACAAAGAGCCTCGCGCCCCACAGCCCATAGCTGTAAAGTGCAAAAGTCAAAGCTAAAACCCAGATGCTCAAATTTAGTTTAGTGTTTTTTACACTTCCCGTGGTAATCTTTCTCTACCACCCTTTTTTTTTTTAAGTAAGTTGCATTTTTATCTTTCCCCTATTTAATAGCTGTGGGAAATACTGACCACATATAATCAAGACCAGGGATATTATAGACTCAGTAAAATAAGGGCTTCTTAAATAAATGCAAGCAAATCTTCTGAGCCCTAAGTCATTTAACTAATGTATTTTCAAATGGATCTAGTCACTGTGGTTGGGGAAATGAGTTTAAGTTACTAGGCTAGGTTTTCAGTTAAAGACACAATAAAATTAACTCTATTTAACTTAGACAGAAAGGGATTTGTTAAATATAAGGTAAATCCTGGATCTCCAGGAAATACAACCAGGCTTATATATCATACAACCAGGGACAATTCAACCAAAAGTAATGTCCAATCACACCATCAGAATATTCTAGCAGAAATGCCAATATGGTGACCATTCACCATTCAGTATTTATAGCACTAAAGACTGTATGTAACATTTTGCTCATATTTTCTAAAAACTGTCAAATATTTGTGCCATAATGATTTCCAGGAGACCCGACCCCACCCATATGATCCCAGCCCCATATTGCTTCTACTTCTACTTCCAAGTATCATGAAGTTTCACATGCTTAAACAAAACTGGGTCATATGCCTGCACACCAGTTGCAAAAATGTGTGTGTGCATGGCATTATATGTGTATATGTGTGTGTGCATGTATATATGTAATGTAGATTTTCATTTTACATGGGAGGTAAGATCGGTAACTATATTGCAGTATGCAAAGGGGGATGAATATGTGGAAGAATAAGAGTTACTCAAGGAAACAATTCAGAATAAAACATGATATGTTGAGACACCTTAGGACACTCCTATACTACCTATTTTCGTAATGAATCGGTGTAAAACAGAACTCTTTGGAATTTTAGTTAAATGAAATAACATTAAAAAATACTCAGAAAAATAAAATGCACTAAAGCCACACCTGCAATTCTTACATTGAAATGCTTGTTTTAGGGGCCTCCCTGGTGGCGCAGCAGGTTGAGTGCAGCACTGTGAAGCTGTCCTCAGCCCCTTCAGTGAGGGTTCGATTCCCGGCCGGCCAGGGCCAGGGAGATGCACATATGGCGCGGCAGACCTCTCCTGTCTCGCCCGCTGCTCCCCTCAGCAGTGTCTTCAATCCATCTGCCTGTTCTGCTTCCCGCTCTGTCTCTGGTGAATCCTCTAACCCTCCCACGCCTCTAGACTGTACCCCAGTTCTTGTATAAATAAAAATAAATCTTTAAAAAATGCTCGTTTTAGGACTTGTCTGTGCTTCTGTATGTTCTCATAGAGAATTGTCTATATCAGGAATTTGAACCAACAAAGAGATGGAACCTAGCCAGCTTGGGAATGTCTGATCCTGATTCCAGAGCATACTGATGTAAAAAATATATTATGCAGATAGATAATTGTTAGCTGGGTATCTAAGGGAATACAAAGAGACTGATAGTTGAAAAGTAATGAAGAAGGGTAGGTTAGAGATGGAGGTAGTGAAGACATGTTTCAACGAGTGAAGTATGAGAAGTTCATAGGCAACATTCTCTGTATACTAAGCTCTGGTCCACTCTTGGTGGAACTCTAGGAGGTGGAGTCAGCTAGAGGTCACAAGATGTTCATTTTACTGCTCTGCAATCCAGCTTTTCCTTAAAGAAGTGGAGTTTGATACAATATGAAGATTTTTATCTACATGGAAATTTGGATTGTTACAACTTTTGAACTATCATAAGTGAGGTTTCTGTGAACTCTTGAGTACAAGTTTTTAAATGGGTGCATTTATTTTTGGTTTTCTTAAGTAAATATGTAAGGGTGCAATTGCTAGGTTTAGAGATTCTACATTTAACCTTTTGAAGAGCCCATTAGACTGTTTTCTAAACTAAATACATTCTGCAATACCATCAATCCAGTTACTCCATATCCTTGCCAGTACTTATAATTGTATTTCCTTTTATTATAGCCACCCTAGTGTGTATGAAGTACTATACTATCTCATTGGGATCTTGAGTTTCATCACCCTTGTGTCTTATCATTTTGTGCATCTTTGAATGTACTTATTATCTACTTGTTTAATCTTTGCAGAAATATCTGTTAAGATATATTGCCCATTTATTGGCTTACTTGTTCTCTTTTATTGAATTGGAAGAGTTCTTTATATATTCTGAATACAAAATGTTTGGCATTAGCTGATAATCAGCATCCCTCATTTCCTTATTAATCTTCTACTTAATTGTTCTAGCCTTTATTAAAGGGTCCAATTCTCCTTTCAATTCTATTAGTTTACACTACATGTATTTTGGAGTTCTCTTCTTAGGTAGAAACATATCTATAACTGTTCTTTTCCTAATAAAATGGCATTTTTGTCATTATAAATGTCCTACAGTTCTAGTAACAGTGTTTGTAATATCTATGTTGTCTCAATTTAGTTTAGCCACCCAAGCTCTCTTTGGCTGCAATTTATATGGTGTATACCTCTCCGGTCCTTTTACTTTCAGCCAATTTGGTGTTTTGAATCTGAAGTGTGTTTTCTGTAGACAGTATAAACTTTTTTTCTCTATTCTTTCTCTCTCTCTTTCTCTTTCATTTATTTATTGTTAACTGAGATAATATTAGGATACCTGCAACAGGTAGTGTCACCATAATGGACCCACCACTAAATCACCCAGAGTGTGCCGCCATACTCCATTGTGCTTCCTCCCCTCTTTGTTCTCACTCCTTTCCCACCCCCTCCCATTCTGGATGCTTCAGTTCTATGGTCAGCTTTCAAGGGTTAGTTTTTAAGCTTGTCTTTATCTGACCCTTAGTTTGGTTTCTCTTTACTGCACATATTAGTGACACCATCCGGAATTTATCTTCTCCTTCTGACTTATTTTACTTAGCATTATACCTTCCAGATCTACACATGATGCAAATAGCATGAGTTTATCTTTTTTTGATCACTGAGTAATATTCCACTGTGTACACACACACACACACACACACACAACATACGCACACACACATATCTCTTATTGATCTAATCTTCTGCTTTGGGCATTTACATTGTTTCCATAATTTGGCTATGTAAATAGTGATGTGATAAACATGAGAGTGCAGGTTTCCTTTTTTTTCTTTATATTGTACATCATTCTTTATTTTTGTTCAATGCATGCTTTCTCCTCTCAGGTGTAGTCCCTGTGAAATTCCCACCACCAATTCACCCATCACCATAGTCCCTTGTGCCCTTCCCTCTTATGTTTTGAGCCCTCTCCCTCCCCATTCCATGCAGAATGTCTCTGATTTATAGTTGCCTGTTAATTTTGTTTTTTTATTTATTATAATTATTATTTTTCCCCTAATCCCTTATTAGATTTCCTTTTGAATTAGTGTTAGAAATTTTCAGGTATATAACTAGGAGTGGAGTTACTGGGTCATATGGCAGATCCAATTTAATGTTTTGAGACACCGCCACACAGCTTTCCATAAGGTTTGGAACAGTATGCATCACCACCAGCAGTGCAGGAGAGTTCCCTTTTCTCCACATCCTCACCAGCACTTGTTGTTCTGGTCTTTTTGATATGGGCCATTCTCACAGGTGTGAGATGATATCTCATTGTAGTCTGAATTTGCATTTCTCTGATGTGGTGATGAACATTTTTTCATATTTTTGTAGTCTGTATGTCTTCTTTGGAGAAGTCTGTTTAGTTCATCTCTCATTTTTTGACTGGGTTATTTGTTTTCTTTTTGTTGAGTTCTATATAGATATTGTATATCAGTCCCTTGTCAGATGTATGGTGTGTAAGTATTTTCTCCCACTCAATAATTTGTATATTTGTTTGAGTTGTTGTTTCTTTCAAATATGCAGAATGTTTTTTAAGTTTTAGTCCCAATTAGGTTCTTTTTCATTTTTATTGCTGTTAAGGATAAATCCCTAAAGATATCACTGAAGCTTATGTCATGAAGTGTTTTGCCTATGTGTTCTATGTATTTTTATAGTTTCAGGTCTTATATCCAAGTCTTTTATCCATTTTGAATTTATTTCTGTGTATAATGTGAAATAGTAGTTTTGTTTAATTCCTTTGTATGCAGTTGTCCAGTTTTCACAACACAATTTACTGAAAAGGCTTTCCTTGTATTAGGGTATGTTCTACAAACCTTTGTCAGAGATTAACTCTCAACAAAGTTGTGGGTTTATTTCTAGTCCCAGAATCTATGCCACTAGTCTGTGTCTCTGTTTTTATTCAAGCACCAGGATTCTTAAAGTAGTATGGTTTTATAATATGGTTTAAAATGTGAAAGTAAAAATAAAATAAAATAAAATGTGAAAATGTGATACCTTCATTCTCTCTCATTTTTGTCAGAAGTGTTTTGTTTGTTTGAGGTATTGTGTAATTCCATAAGAATTTTGTTAGTGTTTGTTCCAGTTCTCTCAAAAATGTCATTGATATTTTTATTAGCCTTGCATTGAATCTGTATATTGCTTTGGGCAGAATGGCCATTTAGGCGATATTGATTCTTCCAATTAATGAGCATTTTTCCATTTCTTTGTGTCTACTATTTGTTTTGACAATGTTTTATAGTTTTCTTTGTATAGATCTTTTACCTCCTTTGTTAGGATTACTACTAGGTATTTAATTCTTTGGTGTTATTATAAATGGGGTAATTTTCTTAATTTCTTCCTCTTCTAGCTCATAGTTTATATATAGGAAGGGAACAGATTTTTGTATATTGATTTGATAGCTTGCCACTAAACTAATTATTTCAGTTAGTTTTTCCATGGAGTCTTGGGGTCTTTATATGTGTATTATCAATATCATCTACAAATAATGATAGTTGTAATTCTACTTCCCCAAATCAGATTTCATTTAAATCTTTCTGTTGTCTAATTGTTCTACCTAGGACTTCAAATACTATGTTGAATAGTAGTGGTGAGAGTGGACATCATTGTCTTTTTTAAAATTTATTTTA
>NW_023601543.1:41874949-41941242 GCF_014898055.3 Talpa occidentalis
AAAACACTGTTAAAATAAATAGAAGAAGACACAAAGAAATGGAAAGACATCCCCTGCTCATGGATTGGAAGAATTAACATCATCAAAATAGCAATTCTACCAAAAGCAATATACAGATTCAATGCTATTCCCATAAAAATTTCAATGACATTCTTCAAAGAAATAGAAAAATTATTGATGAAATTCATATGGAATCACCAAAAACCCTGAATAGCCAAAGCTTTTCTGAAAAAAAAAAAAAAAAAACTAGAAGGGAATGGAGGCATCACACTCCCAGACTTCAAACTATACTACAAAGACATAATCATCAAAACTGCATGGTATTGGAACAAGAACAGACACACAGACCAATGGAATCGAATAGAAAATCCACAAATAAATCCACAGATTTATGGTCCACTAATATTTGACAAAGGAGCAAGGAATATTCACTGGAGCAAAGAAAGTTTGCTCAATAAATGGTGCTGGGAAAACTGGGTCGCTACATGCAAAAGAATGAAGCTTGACCACTACCTCACACCATGCACAAAAACCAACTCAAAATGGATGCTGGATCTTACCAAATGCTTTCTCAGCATCTATTGATATGATCTGTTTTTTATCTTTCTTGCTGTAGATGTGGTGAATTTTGTTGATTGATTTTCAGATGTTCAACAATCCTTGTGTCCCTGCTATGAATCCCACTTTGTCATGGTGCATAATCCTTTTAATGAGTTGTTGCATTTGGTTTGCTAAGGTTTTATTGAGAATTTTTATCTCTGTGTTGATTAGGGGAATTGGTATGTAATTTTCTTTTTTGATAAGTCTCCTGTTTTCTATTAGATTAATGTTGGTATCGTAAAATATATTAGAAAATATTCCTTCTTTTTCATTTTTTTGAGGTACTTGAGAAGAATAGATATTGGTTCGTCTTTGAAGGTTTAGTAGAATTTACTTGTGAAGTTTGTTTTGTGGGAGAGTTTTTGATTACTGTTTCAATTACCTTGCTTGTGATTGGTATGTTCACGTTTTCTTTTCATTCAGTATTCAGTCTTTGATGGTTACATAATTCTGAGAATTTGACCATCTCTTTTAGGTTTTTTAATTTGTTAGCATATAAATGTTCATAGTCTCAATAACATCTAATTTCTAAAGCTTTGGTTGTAATTTCTCCTCTCTAATTTTTCATTCTATTTATTTGAGATTTCTCCCTTATTTTCTTAGTGAGCTTTGCTAAAGGTTTGTCTATTTTGTTTATTTTTTCAAAGAACAAGCTTTTGGTTTCATTAATCTTTTGAACGGTCTTTTTATTTCTATTTCATTTATATCTGTTCTGATTTTTATTGTTGCTGTTTTCTACACAATTCTTGGATTTATTTATTCTTTTTCTATTTCTTCAAGATGAGAGAGAAGGTTATTAATTTGAGCTATTTCCTGTTTCTTGATATGGACCTATAAGTCTGAATATGAACAAATCAACAATACTATTATAATTAGTATGCTACATGATATTTTTTTAAAGAAACTAGGAGAAGAAAAGGAAGCACCATATATTTTTAGTTTTATGAAAACATACCTTTCTTCATCTCTGATTCTCTTCATTTCTTCTTGTACATTCAAATTTCTATCTGTGTATCTTTCTTACTCAAATATTACTATTGTCAATTTATTAAACAAATGTGTTAGAATCACTATAAAGCAAGTATATGAATATTGTTTTATGCACTTGATTTTTAAATAATTTCAGAGATGAAAGGGAAAATACATGCAATTACGTTGTCTTTTATCATTACCTGCATAATTATCTTTACTTCAGTTTGGTTTTTGATATAGATTTGAATTATAATATAATATCACTTTCTTTCAGGCTGAGAAATTCATTTAGTATTTCTTGCAAGACACTTGCCAGTAAGACAGTTTCTGGTTTAGCTTAGCTAGAAATGTTTTAATTTCTTCTTCATCTTTGAAAAATATTACTTCTGGATACAGATTTTGTTTTCTTTTCAACATTTTGACTATATTATCTCACTGCTTTGTGGCTTCCATTTATCCTGATATGACATCAGTTAATCTTATTGTGGCTACCTGTACATGGTTGTTTTCTCCCTTGCTGCTTTCATGATTTTGTCTTTGCCTTTCAGCATTTTCACTATGTGTCTGGTTGTGGACTTCTTTGTATTCTTCTGCTTCTGCATTTTTTAATTTGGGGGGATGTGAAGATTATATTAGTGTTTTTCACTAAACAAGTGAAGTTCACAGCCATCATTGCCTTAAGTACTTTTTTCAGTATCTCTTTCCATTGTTTCCAATATGCATATATTCTTCTGATTCATTGTGTCCAATTTTTTAAAAATTCTGTTCCTTTTCCTTAATTCATTTTTCTTTCTGTCCTTCAAATTGCATAATCTCTATTGATCTACCTTCAAGTTTGCTGATGCTTTAATCTGAAGAAGTCAATGTACTCTTGAACCCTTCCATTGAATTTTTACTTATTTTAATTTACATCTCCACAATTTCCATTTTTATCATCTCTATCTCATTATTGGTATTATTTATTTGATAGCATGTAATTTTCATACCTTACATTAACTATTACTCATGGTTTCCTTTAGTTCTTTGTACATGTTATAATATTTGCTTTGACAGCTTTGTCTGCCACGTGTTCAATATTTGGGCCACCCAAAGTTCTTTTCTATTGTTTGCTTTTCCCTCCCTGTATAGGTTACATTTTCCTGTTTCTCTACAAATATTTATTTTTCTGTTGAAAACTAGACAAATAATATATTGCAGCAACTCTGGATACTGGGTCCCTTCACTTGGGGTTTACTCTTTTTGTTATTTATTTGGACATTTGTGTATTTGTTTAGTGATTTGGCTGGACTACTTCTGCGAACTCTATTTATCCTGCATTGTGCAGTCTTGATATCCTTTCTCAGATTAGTTTCTCCCTTTTTAATTTTCTAGCCTGTCTTCTCTAGATCACCTCTGATTCATCACAAGTCATTATTGGTCAAACATTATGCTTAAGCTCACTAAGCTAGTTAGAATTTTTCCTTTTACAAATGAATATTTATGTGGCTTAAAGACTGTTTCTACAGCTCAGGAAAATCGCATTTTCTTCACCCTCAACTTGGGATGAATGGTTCAGAAGTTCTTTCTAGGGCCATCCCTGAAAGAATTTGCCCCTTTTGTCATACAACATTTGGTGTGCATAGTCTTCCAGATCAACAGAATGGAATGTGATATTATTCTTTGGTCTAGATCCTTAGTAATCACCATCAGGTAAGAAGAGGTATTATTAAACAAGTGTTCTGTCAGGGTTTTTGCTTAAGTGCCTTGAGCCAATAACACTTCCACCTCCTGCTGACTGATCTGTATGTGGCTTGGGGAATGCTTTCAAGTCTGCCCTATGTCCTCTTCCATGTTCATGAGTAGCACATGCACACAGCATTCCCAGCCCTCAGAGTTCACTTTGATTCCAGGAATATTCTTTTTGGCTATCTTTTTCTTTAGTTATCCCTACAAAACTCTTGGCTCCCCTGCAGTTTTACTTATAGAGAGTTACTGACTCTTAATTGCTCTCCACAAAAATGTCCATTGCTTTGGCAATACCCTTAGGAATGGAGTTTTCCATTCTCTGTTCTGAAATAGTCATTCTCCTCATGCATAGATAGTTATGGCCAGCCTATTCCATTGGGTAGATCCTCTATGTCATTGCACAAGAGCTAAGGGTAGATAACATCATGCATCTTTTGGAGTGACACCTCTGCACTGTGAATGCTTTATGAGAGGAAGAAATAATATAGTAAACCCTGATTTTCTCACTTTACCTCTTCCAGAGGGATGTCTCAGCCATATGAGTCCACTATGGCAGGGAAAATGAGACTCTAACATTCTCTGTCACTGCTGTATATAATTTCTAAATGTATGCATAGAAGTTGTGTAGTTGGAATAATGTTATTCCTTTCAGCCATGTCTACTGGGAATAGATGTTGAGCAACAGAATAAAGTTTCTATAGCATAGACCTGTGAAGGGCAGAAAATAAGAACAATTTATAACTCAATTACCATAGATTCTGACTCTTGTTGCTGAGCTTTACTAGATTTAGTAGATTTTCTTGAATTAATGTTCCACCATTTCCTGTGTGATACATAGATCAGTTTTCAGATAATGTAAATGATTGTTTTCTATAATTTTCTCTAGTTAAGTGTTTATTGCTCTGAAGAGAAAATCTGCTGAGATTCTCACAATAACACTCCTTTCTTTAAAAAAGTTTTATTTTAATATTTGTATACTCATTTATCAATATATGTTTGTCTATGTCTACTTTTCAACTCAAAGGCAGAGTTGAATAATTACAAAAGATCTACAAAGTCTCAAGTGCTTACTTTCTAGCCCTTTACAGAAAAAGTCAACTCCTTATTTAAATACATAGTTCCTTGAATCAATCAGCCTTCTATTTTTTAGATGCAAACCATCTCAGAGAACTGTTGGAATATAGTTGGGTTTATCAGTGATCAAAGTCATGTTATAAAATTACTATGGTTAGCAGCTCTTAGGGAAAGGGCATCCAAACTTTGCAGCTGTCTATGATCTGAGAAGTACATAGGGATTCTGGGGATTTTAGAGGAGGTAATGCCTGGGTGAAAGATTGAGGAAGTTAATTTGGACTGGCAAAAGGGAAAAATGAGGATATAGAGTGTTAATAGAGTGATGGAAGGAAGGTTTCACTGACTTTTTGAAAGAATGTTAGTGATGCCTGCACCCAGGTTCTCTTAGTGGAGTTTGAATTACTCTTGCTTGTTGGTTTACAATTATTTTCAACACATTGTGTTTTGATTTCAGGCGATTTACAAGAAAAAAATAAACATTTTTAATTATCTAATTGAAAAATGTACATTTAAAATTCTCTAACTGGTAAAATTCCAAACACAGCAAAAGCAGGTATTTATTAGTTTGGGGGAAGATGTCCCCCTTCCAAGCTCCTAACTCTATCTACCTTGGAGCTACAAGCGTTAGATGATTCATTTTCCCTGTGTTCTCACTGTTACCAAGATGGGACACAGCTTTTGCAAATTTAGCCCCAAAGCTGTGAAATTCCAAGCATATTTTGTAATGCTTTCTTACTCCACAGCTGTACACTTGTGTTTCTCTTAGTGTGAAAATCTCTCTTGTCTTCTTTCTAAGTAGTTGTACTCTGCCATGACTAAATCCCTTCTGCATACATGTGCACTTATTTTATTCACTTTTCAGACTTTCAGGGGAACTACAGAGTAGTGAAATATACTCTTTAATCTATGCAGTTGAAATTAGACAGTAGTCTTTTCTCATGGAATTTCCCTTTAACTGCATAGTGCCTCTGCTCAGACTGCTATTTTCTTGCTTCAAGGTTGTAGCTGTCTTTGAAGTAAGGTGAAACGAAAAGAACTACACACAAGTAATCCTTAATTGGGATCTTGCTTCAGCTCTCCCCCTCAATGTGGAACCTATTTTTTCCGATCTCCATCCATCTGACCTGTTTCTTCCTTTATAAAAAGAAGGTATTAGATTCCATAATTTCCAAGTTTACTTCCAACTCCACAAATTTCTAATATCTCTATAGTTGAGGTTTTGTTTTTTCAGTTGTGTTCTCTGGGTTGGATTTGTTTGGAAAGACTTCTTACTAGAAGGTGAGGATATTTCTAGCAGCACATCTAACCCAAGGAATACATTACCCATGCTCCACTCCTGTCATCCAGTTTGAGCTACAGCCTCTTCAAATCTGTTCCCATAGCTGTGAAATTCCAAGTTTGATGCATAAAACTGCATTTCTGCTCACAAATATTACATGCTCCATTCCTCACTCTTGCAATTCTTCATAGTCCCTTTGTCTCTGAATCAGCACATTCTTCCTTTAACTTTATAGCAAAGCATATGGTATAGCATCTTGCCTACTAACAGACTGCAGAAACTAGAACATACATGTCATTAATTATAGTGAAAGTTTCATTTAATGTAGTATGTAAAGGGTTAGACTATTGAGTTAAGTGTAATAGTTTCAAATATGCTGCTTACTTAATTTCTGGAATAGAATAAATATGAGATACTCTGACTTTTATCATCTGTCAAATGAAGATAATAATACCTGTTCCACTCCATAGAATGGTTGTGGGTGCTTACCTTAGTTAATGATGTGGGTGCAGTTTTTTTAAGTATTCAGTACAGTAATCAGAATTAGTAAATGCTTGAAACATGTTTGTCAATGATAATACAATGGATTGTTGGTATTGTCATTAAAATATTTTATTTTATTTTTATTAATCAATTTATTTATTTAGTTTACATCACTATATATGTTTCAGAGAAATAGACTCACAATTCCTCAGATGTTCATCACCACACCAACTCACCCCAGAGCACCCACATGCCTTTATCATATAAAGGAGTTTTTGTGTGATCCTTATATATGCAGAATAATACAATAACTCAGGCTACCTCAAACCATCAATAATTGGGATGATGGAAAGAGGAATCTTTTCAGCTGGAGAAGTCAGCCAACTTACCAGTATAAACAAAGAGTTTATTTGGGGATCTCAACACAATGAATGATGAAAGGAAATCTTTGGTTCTCAGAAACACAAGTTTTGGATCTGTGCTTAGATCTAATTTAGAATTCCAAGGTGTGAAGTCAGATTCACCAAAAAGACCCCACAAAATTTCTCTTTGACTTCCCTTAAAGACTTGAAATATCCCTAAGTAAGACTGTCTGTGTATATGTCTTTGTATTCAAACTTTCATTGAGGTTCAAATGAAGCAAGAGACCTTATACATAATAGATGTTAAATATATATTTGTTGTTGTGTGTTGAAATTATAATACCATTTGATGGGATGTGGATGTGGAGCTAAAAAATCAGAACTGGAGAGGCAAGTGTAGCTTAGAGGGGAGAGGAGATAAAAAGCTGAAAATTGGATAACAATGTAACCATGTCTTTGCATGCTTTTCTATATCACTGGCCTGAATGAAGACAAAGGTGTATGCTTATGAAATCTGGCTTAGAGCGAATGAGAAATTAACATCTCAAATGTCAAATTTTGTGCACCCAGATGAAACAACTTTATGGGTTATTTTTTCACTAATTTATTTTTATTTTTTTGGATGGGAGGTAGAGCTCAGAAAAATACCCTGCATTATTTTCCTAATATTCCCTCTTGTCTCAGGATAGTTTACTGAATGTAATGGAAGTCCTATCAGAGTAACTATAATCATTAGGATAACTTTAGGATAATTTTGCTTGAATTTCTTAAATTCAATTTTAAAGATTTTACAGAAAGATTATTGTCACAGAATTTACTTGGTTTCTCTTTATTACTCTTTATTATTATTCTCTTTATTACTCTTTATTCTCTTTATTACTCTTTATTATTCTCTTTATTACTCACATCATTTCCATTTGAGATGCAGTACTTGAAACGTCAAGGTTTTGAAAATGCTATTTAAGATACTTACTGGATTTTACATTCTGGCCTGAACTTTCATATTCTTTCTTAGAGAGCTCAGTTGGTTGATTGCTTAGACTTCTCTAATTGTAGGTTTGAAGTTCTGGAAAAGACAGTTATGAGCCTTGAAGTTTTTCAGATTGCTATCAGGTCTCTGTAAGTACTCAATCTTTTGCTAATTTTAAAATTGAAGAGGCGATTGTTTCTGTATTTAAGCTATTTGTCAGGTTGAAGATTGTTTAGTGGAGTGCCCAGCTGTGTTTGAGGAAGAGACTGATATAAATGCAGGTGGTGAAGAGTGTTATAGAGAACTTTTTCAATGGGTTCAAAATCAAGGATTGCAGCATAATAAGTTAAACTCATTGCTTTAGAAAAATTGATCAAAATTTCTTTGTTCAGTTTTGTGGGTGTTTGGAGTTATACTTCAGCATACATTGAGTTTACCTCATAAACTTGTGGCTAAAAAGATTTTCAGTTTTTCACTTGATTATTAAACTTAAGATTCTGTAGATTCATGGAGTGGGTAAAAAATAAGTGAAGACATATGGATTGAAAAAAGTGCAAATTCAACACATTGCTTAACTAATCCTGATAGAAACACCAAAATAGTTTGTAAAATGGGAAAAGATATACTTTTCTTCCCATCCAAATAATAATTGTCCTTTATACTTCAAGGACCCTGTCAAAGTTTCATCCATTGAATCCAACAATTGTCAATCACTTAGCCTTTGGTATGATCCTAACCTCATTTGCAATGTTTCTTTGTAATGCTCACTATTTCTTTCTAAGTATGTACCCTATTTCAAATTATATGGTGAATTAGCTTCTGAAGAACACACATAGCCTTTTATAAACTCATTTAGAATCTACTGATGGACTAAGTGGCTGAACAAAGCTCTATGGGTCTTAGAAATGAGTAAAAGTGGAAAGGATATTCATTTTTTTATAGGGTGGGCAAAATGAAAAAAAAAAGTTTCATTTCGGGGAGGGTCACAGACTCCAAAGAGGTTGCAATATATTTTCCCAGTAGCCTTTATGCCAACTTGCATGTTTTCAGCTCTGATGTGTGTAATGGGAGAACAGCTTTCCCTGTTCACTTTCCTCACTTTGTCAAAAGTGGGGCCAAAGTTTATCTTTGATTAGGGCAATCTGGCCAGTAGAATAGACTTGAGTAATTTGGATCATGATGGGCGATTTGGATTCATGATGCCATGCCTCTCTGGTAAATTTATTACCCAGTAAATTCTCAAATATATACTTTTCTTCATTAACAAATAAATACAAATGAGTTTGAAGTGTTTAATATCATATATTCACTTTCATTGTACTAGTTACACTTGAAGGGGATTTTTGTTTTAACCCAAGGAAGTGATGTTATATCCTGTTTTTGCCAGTGGTTTATGAATAGCAACCAAAGTTCATTGCTCAGCCAACTGAGAGTGTAACCTGAAACAAGTAAGATAATTGGTTCATAACTTCTTCCATCTAGTGCCACTGACAATTATAAGAAATGCAGAATATAAGCCATTTTAAGACCAAGAGTTTTGAAATACTGCAAAATAAAATATATGTGTACTTGCGACTGTGCAAGGATAGGCTGTCATCCTAACAATACTGTAATGGTAATGATTAATAATGATCACATTGTGATGGTGCCAGAATATAGAATAATAAAGAATCTCAGCCTTAAAGTGTTAATGGAGCTACTATCAATACCTTAAAGTGCTTGCATTATGTGAATCAATCATGTCTTTATTGATAATTGAAATTTACACTAAAACTAACATTAGTCCCAGGTTTGAACACTTACTATTACTGTGTATTGGTCACCTTGCTTGATGCTTTATGAATAGCATGCATTACGTCATTCAAAGTATGTGCTGGAAAAAAACCAAGGTATGTGCTGGAAATTATGCTATCATTCCCATTTTTAAAATGAGGAAACAAGAAAAGTTAAGTTGCCTAAAATCATACAGTCAATAGGTACAGTAGCAGGTCCTTTTTCTAGACCCTACCCACTTACCATTATGCTGTATTTCCAAGCCTGCATCAAGATAGAATTCAAAAAGTCACAACACAAGATTTCTCTCTAGAAACTTGCAGACCAGTTGGTGAGGCATGACATACAACCAGAAATATTCCAAGGATGTGATAATAAATGCTCAGTTATAGAGTTCTAGCTTTAAGTGCTTTGGGCATACACATATTCCAACTTAGTTCAAGGCATTTCTCCAAATCATATGAATGGAAATTGGGCTGTTTTAATTACATTGAGGAGTCACCTAGTAATAACAAAAGACAAAGAAGAAAGTTATGAACATTTGTTACCAGCTCACTATTGTATTAGTACACAATTTCAATTCAACCCAAGATAATATTTGTTAGAGATTATTTTACAAAGAAGAACAATTTAAATTCAGAAAACTTCATTTCCCAGAATACCCCAGAAGAAAGTGGTAAAGCTAAAATTTGGATTTAGGTGTATGTGATTCCAAAACCCTGGAAAGAAATATTTTACAGTGGGATGAGCACATGGAATGGCATTGTTCCCATTATAAAAGTAGAATAACAATAATACCAACTACCTTATTGTTATTATAGCATTAAATCACAGAGTTAAAATAACATTGTCTATTCAATTTTTCAACCTTTCAGATAAGTTTATAAAGTAAATGAAATGATGCATGAAAAGTGTCTAGTATAAAGTAATTGGTAAATTGTAGGTATTGTTATTTTGTGAATTAATACAAGAAAAGGATTCATGGTGATGAATTATTTTGAAGCACTTTGATTTGATGTATTTTATTTTTAATATTGAAGGTAAAGTTGAAACAAATCTTAGTGTATTTAGGCAATGTCTGTACACTTTTAAAAAAAAATTGGGAAGATTTTTGTAGATAAAATTCAGAAAAATGGAAAATTCAGACTTTCATTATTTATTTAAAAAGAATATGTCTTTTTGCAAAGTATATGTACAATGAAAATTTTAAAATAATGAAAACTTTAAAATAAATTGAAAAATTGCAAAAAAAGGAAAGTTATTTCCTCCTCCTCAATTGGGAGGATTAACATTGTTAAAATGACCATCTTACCTAAAGCAATACATAGATTCAATACAATTCCAATCAAGGCTCTATTGGCATTCTTTGAAGAAATAAAACAAACATTAATTAAATTCATATGGAACTTCAAGGATTCCCAATAGCCAAAGCAATCACACAAGAAAGAAGAGTGTTTGTATCAAAATCCCAGACTTCAAACTGTACTTGAAGCTATAGTAATCAAACTACTATGTGTCTGAGAATTATGGAGACTACACATGAGGAGAAAAATCAAATACTGCACAAAAATTAGCAATGATGTAGGAAATAAAAATAAGTTAATAAAAATAACTAAAAAAAAAAATACTATGGGTCCAGAATGAAAAACAGACACACAGACCAGTGGAACAGATTTGAGAGTCCAGAAATAAGCCCACACATGCATGGACAGTGAACCTACAACAAAGGAGCCGGTGATCTAAACCTGGAGTTCAAGAAATACAAATGATTGATAGGCACATGAACAAATGTTCATCATCACTTATCATCAGGCAAACGCAAATCAAAAACACAGTAAGATATCATCTTACATCTATAAAAGTGGCTTATATCAAAAAGAGAAGAAACATGTGTTGTTGAGGCTTTGGAGAAAAGGAAATCATAGTTCACTATTGGTGGGATAAACTATCACAGTCATTATAGAAAATAATATGGAAATTTCTCAAATTTAATGGAAATATCATCTCATCAGCTGTTATACTTCTGGGTATTTCTGGAACAATATGAAAATACTATTACAAAGAGCATATTCACTCATTTTAATTGCAGCATTAGTATTAATAACCAAGATATGGAAATTCCGTAAACGGTCATTGATGAATGAATGGATGAAGAAGAAATGCTGCCAGTAAACAGTGGAATATTACTCAGCTATAAAAATTATGAAATTTTGCCATTTGAAACATGAAAGGAACTAGAGAGCATTCACTATCAAGTCAAACTGATAGACATACACCATGTGATTTTACTCATATGTGGAGGGCAAAAATATAAACCAATATATAAACAAGAGAAGACAAAAAGAAATTCTTAGATATTAGAACAAACTGGTAATTACCAGATGGGAAAGGTGAAGGTCATGAGCAAATTGGACAAAGGAATCAATTCTATGGTGGTGAACAAAACAAGACTTTGGGTGGCAATCATAATGTAGTATATACAGATGTAAAATTATCATTCTGTATACACGAAAATTATGTAATAATTTATTTAATTTTAGATTTATAATCATTATTGTATTATTTTTTACAGAGGTAATGTAGTTTTACAATACTGTATATGATTTAAAGGCACAGGTCACTCCTCTTCACATGTATGTTACCACTCCACATTCACTACCAAAGCACCCATCACCCTCCATCATAATCCATTGGGCCTTCACCCCAATTTGTTCTTCAACCCCACCCTTGGTAGCCTCAATTCTACAGTCCGATTTCTAGGGTTTGTTTTGATTTAGTTTTGTCTGTTCCTTTCCATTATCTAATTCCATGTATCAGTAAAATCATTCAAAATTTATCTTTCTCTTATTTCACTTAATTCCCTCTAGTTCCATCCACGTTCTTGTAAATGGCATGATTTCTTCTTTTTTTGTATCTGAGTCATAGTCTATTGTGTATATATAACATATCTTCTCAATTCATTCATCTGTCATTGGGCACATAAGTGGTTTTCATAACTTAGCTATTGTAAATACTGTTGCACTGAACATACAAGTGCATATATCCCTTCAAATTAGTGTTGTTGCATTCTTCTTGTAGATGCCTAGAAGTGGAATTGCTGGATTATCTGATGGATGTATTTTTATTTTTTTCTTCTTGCCCTACTTTTAATCCTCCCACCCACCATATGGCTAGTTATGTCTGTCCTCTTTTTTCAGGCTGTATCGGAATTAATTTTGCCTTATGAGACAAGACAATACAGTCAATGACTATTAAATGAAAAAGTCTGGATTTCCACTTTGTAATATTTTGAGGAGAATGTTACTCTATTATTTTAAATATTAATAATATGATTTTTTATCTTGTCTTTTTCACTTTAAATTTTATTTGTTTTCTGATATTTTTTTTCCTTTTTTCCCCCACCAACATCCCTTATACCTTTTTGTCCCTTTCTCTCCCTCCTCTTTCTTAAACTTATAGCTCTTATGGTGTTTATTGATTTCCAATGGCTTTGAAAGTGTTTTGTTATAAAATTTTCTTCTATGTAAATGTTCAATATTTGTTTCTATTATTCCAACTTGTTTTATTTCACAAAATTTTCTCAGACTCCTACCATTCTTTTGAAGATGGTTGTATTTCCTCTTTTCTTATGGGATATGTAGTACTCCATTGTGTGAATATAACACTTCTTCTTGATTCTATCATCCCTTAATGGATATTTAGGCTGCTCTTATGTCCTATCTATTGTAAATAATGCTGCTGTGGACATTGAGGGACATAGAAGTTTTTGTTTTAATGATCTCATATTATTTGACTATATGCCACAGTAGGATTGCTGGATAATAAGGTATTTCCATTGTTAGATTTTTTTTTGAATGAAGAAATATTTTATTTATTTTTAATGAATTATTTTATTTTATATAATTCTTACATAATTTTTCATTTTTGCACAATGTAATTCCATTGTTCTATTTTTAAGGTAAATCCAGATTGCTTTCCATAATGTTTGCACCAGTTTACATTACCAACAATTATGTAATAGAGTTCCCCTTTCTCTGCATCCTCTCCAATACAATTTTTGGAAATCTTTTTAATATGTGCTATTCTCAAAGATATGAATGGAATCTCATTGTGATTTTAACCTGTATTTCTCTTTTTGGAAGCAATGGTGATTTTTTTTTTCATATCTGTTGGACTTCTGTATATCCTCTTTGTTTAATTGCCTGTTCATATATGATGTCCATTTATTAATTAGGTGTTTGATTTTTGTTGAATTGCATGTTTTTAATATGTCTTGGTTATTATCCCTTATTAAGTTATATATTACATGAATATTTTCTCCCATTCAATAGGGTGCCTTTTTAATCTTCTTGTATTTTCTTTTGCTGAATATAATTTTTTAACTTGAGGTAATAAATTGTTTATTTTCTTTTAATTTTCTTTGCCACAAGGGTGAATTCATCATAAAACCTCTTTATCATTCATGTCATGGAATGTATCATTAATGTTTCTTCTATGGATTATATTGTTCCAAGTCTTATACATAAATCTTGAATCCATTTGCAGTTTATTTTTGTGTATGGGGTTAACAAGTGATCTGTTCTCATTTCTTTATGTGTAGTTTTCCAATTTTCCCAGCAGCATTTGTTTGAGACTGTCCTTCACCCATTGTATAGCTACTTTGTCATGTTTTTTGAGGTGATAATGTTGAATGAAATCAGTCACAACGTGAAATGACAGATTTTGGATGGTCTCATTAATCTGCAGAATATGAATACACAAAAAAAAAACAATTAAACACAAACAATGGAAGAAATGAAATTTTGAACTAGGCAAAAAAAGATAATGGTTACCAGAGGTAATAGGACAAAGGATGGAGGGAATGGGAGAGGGAGGCCAGTGGGGTATGGGTAGGGTGGTTTGGTGGTGGGAATAAGAAAAAAAAAAACATAAGTGGTAAGAAAATAAGAATAAATACACAAATAAAACAGTATCATGCAGAAGTCTGTCTTATTTAATAATGGATCATTAAAAAATAATTCACTTCTTCAATATATTTTGGTTACCTGTTATGTGTAACATAAGGTACATGGGAGATAAGATTTTGAATAAAACAGGTATATTCCTTTCCTTTTGCAGGCATTTAAAATCAAGAAACAATGACCAAAAAAAAAAGAAAAGAAAAAAGAAAAAGCCAAATCAATGATTTCAATGTTTTCTAAACACATATGCAGAGTTAGAAGCATTAGTAAAATTTATTAATGGTTTGAAAAGTAATTTCCCAGTAAGCCCCATATCATATCTTAACAAGATTGCTTAACCCATGTCTTCTTGACAACGCTAACTTAAAAAGAAAAAAAAAATAAGTTATGGATTTTTATATGTTGATTTTGTGACCTGTCACTGTATTGTATTCATCTATTGTTTCTAATACATTTTTGATGGCATCTTTCAGATTCTTTATATATAATATCGCCTGCAAATAGTAATAATTTCACTTCTTTTCCAACATGAATCCCCTTTATTTCTTATTTTTCCCTGTTAGATTTGGCCAAAGGCACTAATACAAAATTAAACTGAAGTGTTGACAATGGAAATCCTTTGCTTGTTTGTAATGTTAAAGAGAAAGCTTTAATTTTCACCATTAAGCATAATGTAAGCTGTTGGTTTATAATATACATCCTTTATTATTACATTGACATTGGTTCCCATCTTGTTTAGCATTTGTTATCATAAATGTGTGATGAATCTTACTAAATATGTTGCCTACTTCTGCTCATATTATCATATTATTTTATCTTTCTTTTTGTTACTACATATTACATGAATTTATTTATGTATATTAAACCATCCTTGCATCTCTATGAGATACAGACATCAAAGTGGTTATAAGAAAATTAAGGCAGTAGAGGGAAAAATATACTGAGAAATAAAAACAATGAACAGAAAGTTGAAATTAAAGCTCTAAGTAAGAAAACTATGGAGATTGAGAATATAAAAAGAGCAACAGGGACTCCCTGGTGGCCTAGAGGTTAAGTCTTAGCACTATCACTACTGTGGCCTGAGTTTGATCTCCAGCCAGGGACCTAACCCACATGGTACTCAACACCCAATCCCGAGGACTTTCTTCCATATAGAGAGATGCTACCATAAAATAAACATTGTGATAGGGGAAGTTAAAAAGAAAATAACACTTTAAAACATATGTTCTATGACACTGTTGAATTCATACTGTAATTCAATAAGCATAAAGTCTCCCCTGGAGTAGGCCATAAATGAACTATTCTGGTAAATGTAGAGGAAGTTGCTGAGTGCACTTGATATGACAGCTGATTATAGAATGCAAGATAAATGTTGTAATTAGTAGTTTTCAAGGTATTAATTTGTTAGATATGCTGATATTGAAAAGTCATTTCCACTCATTTTTTTTTTTCTGTCAAAGAGAGGTCTTTTTTCTTCCTTCCGTGTATTCATTATTTGAAGACATCACTGTACAGAGAAGGACTGTCAGTGTCTGTTCACATCAGAGATACTGAGAAATCCCCTTTGCAAATATTTTTTATGACCAAACCTACAGGCTCTGAAGTCAACAAACTTAATTAATTTTACACTCCATTCTTGTCAATAATTTACTGTGTCACAATTGGCAAGCCACTTAACACTTTCTGATCCCCAATGCTTTCTCTTAAAAGCTGATGTGAGGATAAAATGTGGTAAACTTTTTAAATACCTAGCAATGTAACTGTCACAATAAATAATCAGAAAAACTAATAGCATAATCGTATGAACATGAAGAACCATATGAATATGAGGCAGAAAAATCATAAGTTCCACCCCAATATACCCACCCTTTTAATTCATATCTCAAATGATTTACATAAAATGAAAGGCCTTCTGGTATGGGACATAGTCTTAGCTGTGCAGAATTGCAAGAACAGAAGGAAATACTATGAAAGAAAAATATTAACTTGCTGGGATATTTTATTGAAACAAGCCTTATATCATTTTCAGTGGTAAAGTGTCTTGTCTGGAAAGCAAGAGGCGGAATTATTTCTGTCCTTGATCGAAACAAGTGCCCTTTGCAGTAGTCACATTAAACCAACCAACTTGTAGGCAATGATATCTGTGTTTTCTGCAGAGAGAGGTTTTCTTAACAGATATAGTCATATTATCCCATTCAAATAATCACTTTTCTTTTCAGTGTGATTTGAGTATACCAAGCATTATAAAGAAATAGTGGAACTTTGTAGTTCTTCTTACACAGCCTTGCTAGCACTGCAACCTCTTTGCTGTTTGTCATAATGGAAAATAATACATAACTTTACTTAATCAGAAATTCAAGGAAAATGTAACTTATTTAGGTTGGCTAGTAAAGGATAATTATAGGATACTATATTTTGAAAGTAAGAGACAGACTGATGTAGAATTTTCTGACTGTGGTGAAAAGTTGGGCTTGTTTTACCAGTGTGATCAGAATCCACTGGTGTCTTTTAAGCACCATATGTGCATGACCTGATTCATATAACTAGAAATGGATTTTCTGATGCTTCAATGAAGAATGGGTTCTAAGGACCAAGAATGGAGTGATGATTCCATTAGAAAGGTTATAGTAAAATAATTTAGAAAATGTATAAAAACATAGAAAAGAATGCTCTGCATACCCCAGCTGCATGCTGCTCCACAGGCCCACTCCCATTGCTGCCTTCCCCACAGCTGTGGGTCCCGCTTGGGCCACCACTTCCTGTCGGCTGCCACCACCCAGGCAGTGGCAGCCCCAAGCAGCAGCCCAAGGTCTTCTACATCCAGATCTTCACAGATAATGAGTGGCACGAAGCCCTCCACAAGAAAATGTTCCCCATGGTCAATCCATCCCATGCCCTGGGGAAGTTATCTGCAGGCTAAAAAGGACAAGGAAGTTATGGACTGAGGAGCAGTGAAGGCTGCACGGGCTGCCTTCCATCTGGTTTCCACCTGTTGTCACATAGACGCGTCTGAGAAGAGCCGGCTGCTGCATTCACCGCCTGGCGGATCTGACTGAGCGGGACCCGGCCTATCAGGTTGCCTTGGAGACTCTGGACAATGGCAAGCCCTACATCATCTCCTACCTGGTGGATTTGGACATAGTCTTCAAATGTCTGTGGTATAAGGCTGGCTGGGCTGATAAGTGCCATGGGAAAACCATTGCCATGGACGGGGACTTCTTCAGTAAGACCCACCATGAGCTTGTGGAGTGGTGTGGTGGAAAGATCAGTGGGTGGAACTTCCTGCTCCTGATCCAGGCCGGGAAACTGGGGCCGCCTTGGCAGCAAGGAATGTAGTTGTGATGAAGGTGGCAGGACAGACTCCACTCACCGCCCTCTATTTGACCAACTTGATTAAAGAAGCTTGCTTCCTCCTAGCGAGGTCAATATTATTCCTGGATTTGGCCCCACGGCTTTGGGGCCACGGCTTTGGCCCCACAAAGTGGCTTTCACAGGCTCCACTGAGGTTGGCAGCCTGATCCAGGTTGCTTCCTGACCATAAGCAGGTGATCCTGGAGCTGTGGGGGAAAGAGCCCCTACATCATATTGGATGCAGACATGGGCTGGGCTCACATCGCCCTTTTGTCAGTGAGGGCCATGCTGCTGTGAGGGCTCCTGGACCTTGTCCAGGTGAGTTGTGGAGCATAGTGTCACCCAGGCCAGGCCTTGGGTGGTGGGGAAGGGAGCAGGGACTACAGGTGGAAGAAACTCAGATTTACAAGGTCCTTCCCTATATCAAATCCAGAAAGGAAGAGTGGACAAGGCTGCTGTTTGGAGGAGGAGCTGTTGCTGACTTGGCGACTTCATTCAGCACTTTGCTGAATGATCATGCATATGATCTGCATATCTTCATTCAGCACTTTGCTGAATGAAGATATGCAGATCATATGCATGATCATGGCAAAAGAGGAGATCTGTGGGCCACTGATGCCTGAAGTTCAACACCATAGAAGAGTTGTCAGGAGAGCCAACAATCCCAAGAAAGGGCTGGTTGCCACCATCTTCACAAAGAACTTGGACAAGGCCAAGTTGTCTGTCCCAGGCCCACAAGGTGGGAACTCTGTAGGTCAACTGCCATGATGTGTTTGGGGCCCAGCCACCATTTGCTAGCTACAAACTGTCTGGGAATGGCTGAGAGCTGGAGGAGTACAGCCTGTGTGTATACACAGAAGTGAAAACCGTCACCATCAAAGGTCCTCAGAACTAATAAAGAACCACTAATAAAAGTTTCCCTACTCATCCAGTGGCAGAAAGGTCAATGAGATTAGCAGCCACACCAAGAAAAAAGGTCCTTATATGCTAAAAGTCTAAAAAGAGAAATTCTTCCTCAAACTCTCTTGGATGAAGAAAGTCCCAGTATTTGAAATGACAGATAGGGCATGTGTGAGGTAAAGAGTATTTGAAAAAACCTCTAAACTTCAACTATATATATAGTGCCTTTGGGGGAGGGGTTTCAAAGACAGATTAAAATACCTCAACCTGTCCATCTGACACACTTTTGTAACTTTAAGAGGAAAGAACAAGCTATTGCTTACATTTCTACTAACCTGGAGGCAACAGCTGCTTTGCTTTGTATTCTGTACTAAAACTCATTAAAAATCAATGCTGCTCTTCAATAAATAAATAAATAATATAAAACAGAAGAGAAAAGAAAATATTTTTGTTCTGAGATAGCCACTATTAGGACTCTGGTATGTTTTCTTCCCATACCTTTATGAACAAAATGAAATAGCAGTATGTACTTTGTTTCACAGCCTGAATTTTGCATTAATGTTTGGAAGCCATTTTATTTATTTATTTATTTATTTTTTGATTTATTTAACAATGGCTTATAACACTGTACATGATAATTTAGGGGTATAGAATAACACCCTTCATATGTATGAAGCCATTTTATTATTATTTTTTATAGAGGCATGTTTTTATTTATTGGTTTATTTGTTTGTTTTGTTTATACAAGCACTGGGTACAGTCAGAAGCGCGGGAGGGTGAGAGAATTCACCAGAGCCAGAGCGGGGAGCAGAGCAGGCAGAAGGACCGAAGTACACTGCTGAGGGGAGCAGCGGGCGGCAGGAGAGGTCTGCGCGCCATGTGGGACCCTCCTCCGGTGGCCGGGAAGCAGCCGGGGATCGAATCGGCGCCGCAGAGGCGCGAGCAGCTTCGCAACCCAGCGATCAACCGCTGCGCCACCGGGGAGGCCCTGTATGAAGCCATTTTAAAGAGAAATTTCTGGAAAAAGAAGAAAAAAAGTAATAGATATTTCCTACTTCCCAGTTTAACTGGATTTGATTTTGTTCCCTAGTTGCCTCTCACTATTTGTCCCCTGGCTATGGTACTGCTTCTTATGTTCTACTTGAGGTCACATAAGTGGAGAATGAAGGAGGGGGTGGGCTGACTATAGTATCAACAGATGTAAGACATAGCATCCTTTAATCTTTGTTTCTTTGATATAAATTTCTGTAGAGTTTTCTCTCATCTGCCCTCAAGATTTACTACTTCCCCATGCTACACACACTTGTATCATTGTGTCTTGACTTTTCTGAGAACATCTGACATTCCTTTTCAGAGCCACTATATGGAAGAGAACTGGAAAGGATCAGAGAGACCATGAAGTGTTCATCTCTCTCATTTGACATAAGAGGAAACTGAAGTCTGGCAAGGGCTAATGCTTTGATTCAGGCCACAGGAATTGAGCAACAGAACATGAACTAGATGGATCTTGGGTCTCTGACCTTCCAGGACAGTGCTCTTTCCTCTGTGGTGGGTTCTTTTCACATAATTATCATAACAAAGTCAGGACCAGAGAGGAAACTGAAAACAGGACAGAACCCAGACCTGGCATACTGTAAGTAATTTGAGTTCTCTTTGGAGGTAATTATTGCCATTTTGCTGACTTAAGTTTAGTTTGGGCCCAAGGTATGGTGTAGGGAGATCTGGGGAAGTTATTTCTTTCTACAACTTTATTATAGTGAATTTCTCTTTCATTCTTTCTTCTTCCTTTCCTTCCCTCATTCCTTCATTCCAGTTCCCATCCTTCCATCTCTCTTTCTAACATCTTTTCCAACTTTATTTCATTTGTATTCTTGTTTTCACTTTGTATTTTTTTAATAGTATTCCATTGTTTATATGTAACACATCTTTTTTTTTTTTTTTTAAGATTTCTTTATTTATTTATACAAGCACTGGGTACAGTCAGAAGCATGGGAGGGTGAGAGGATTCACCAGAGCCAGAGCGGGGAACAGAACAGGCAGACTGACGAAATACACTGCTGAGGGGAGCAGCAGGCGACAGGAGAGGTCTGCGTGCCATGTGGGACCCTCGCCTGTGGCCAGGGATCGACCCGGCACTGCAGAGGCTGCGGGCAGCTTCGCAGCCCAGTGCTCAACCGCTGTGCCACCAGGGGAGGCCCTCACTTTGTATTTAGATTGTTTTTAAATTATAAAATATTTCTTGAATAATAGAAATAAAAATACAAATAAACTGATAATCATGGTTGCCAGCAGGTATAACATCAGTGGATCAGGATACAGAATGGAGGTCATGATTATTTCATTTCTATTTAAAATTTTAATTTTTTAGTATTCATGTATTCATAAATCTAATTAATATAAAATAAATTCAGACTATGGGTTTCTTGGTGGTGGGTGTGGTATGGTAACATACACCTAAAGAGTGTGATCCTTTAACACTAAATCATATATAGCGTTGCAAATCAATGTTACTTCAGTTAAATAAATTTTAAAAAATAGGTCAGAAATTTAAAGTGATTTAATTATCAGTGTTGGAATATAGGTGGTTATATTTTCTTTATAATTTAGAAAATATTTGTAATTATTGAGGTAACATTGGTTCATAATATTGTATGTGATTTAGGGGAATAGGTTCACACCTCCTCAGATGTATGTATGTTACCACACCACACCCACCACCAAACCACGCTTACTACTTTATAGTAGATCATTGGGCCCCATAACCTCCTTTGTTCCTATCTCCACATTTCCTTCCAGTAGCCTCAATTCCACAGTCATAATTCTAGGATTTCTATTGATTTAGTTTTATCAGGCCCATTGTGTTGTTTCTCTATATTGCACATGTGAGTGAAATCATCTGTTATCTCTCTTTCTCCTTCTGACTTAATTCACTTAACACAATCCTCTGCACAAATGCTAGAGCTTAGAACGTTATCTAGCTAGTAGCTTATTGATCTCCAGACAAAACAAACCCATGAAAGTAATATGAGACCAAGGAGAAAAATGATCCCAAGAAGAGGGAGTAAATACAGAATGCCACATTAGAACTGGAACTAGAGTGGAAGTGAGGGCAAGAACAGATTTCCTGGCTATTAGTGGAAGCTCGCAAAGGTGGCATTATAAACATCTTCAGTGAAATTCACAAATGTCTAATTTTACCAACACTTTATTGAATTCACTGGAAATAAAAGATACAATTCAGGACATAGTTGGTAGAGGGGAAGAGTAACTGACCTTGTGAGATATTTATCTTCATTTTGCACCTACTCTTTCACAGCTCCACTTCCAGAAAAGAAAGCATTAATTACCCTTTGTTAAAGCAACAACCACAACATCAAAGAAAAAAAGCAATTAACCTTTCCCAAATATTTTGAAATTTTTTATATTTATTTTTATTTCTTTAAGATCCTTATTTTTTTCCATAATATAGGATTTCTCCCCTCAGGTACAGTCACCATTGTTTTTCCATCACCAAAGTGCCCACAGTCCTCAACCACATTCTACCCAATTCTCCTCCTGAGTGTCTCAGATCTATGGTTTGCTTTCAAGAGTCAGTCTTACAATTTTTTGTGATATTTTCTTTATTTATTTAGATTCCACATATATGTTTAATATACAACTTACAAACACATTTTACAGAACTACAAATGTCAGTCTAATGGAATATGGTCCCCTACTTAACTGAGAGCCAGCCATACTTTATCACCACTTGTTTTCAACAAATTCAACTAATCTGCCCAGATACAGTAACTCTAATGCGATATGTTTCATTGCATATGTATATCAAATAATCACACTGTACACTTTTTTCCTCAATAAAGTTGGGGGAGCAAAGAAATCATTTTTAAGGTCCTTATATCCTAGTGATTGTCTCATTCCCTCTGTTAAACGCAGAGGAAATGAGAACATAAAACTTGTAACATTTATCAATATCAGCTTTATATGGGACTAGTCTTTTAGATATCTAAATAATCACTGTATATTTTCTTCTAAGTCAGTAAAGTATTGAACACTTATTTTTTGCATAAGGCTGAGAGAAATAGTAACTGTGAGATTACTAATATCCCTATAAGAAATTGGGCTCAATTTCAATATGCTGTAAAGTACAACATACTGCATTGTCCTAGATGTGTAACCTCAACGACTTTACTGTGTACAGGAGATAATACAGCTTTATAGCAAAGAAGAATTTAAGCTGAATCTTAAATAATTTGTAATTTTGGACAGATGGAGGGGAGGAGAAGTGACGTACATGCTGGGGAAACAATATGAGCAAAAGCAGAAAGAAGTGTGGTCAAAGTTTCTTCAGTCAACTTTCATTTTTTCATATTTCATATTTGTAGATTTGATTATCCAATATGTTTAGTGAGGCTAGGAATCATAGAATAGCATTTAATAAAAGAAGTACTTTGAGGGCCTCCCCTGGTGGCGCAGACAGTTGAGTGCAGCGCTGTGAAGCTGTCCCCAGCCTCTGCAGTGCTGGTTCGATCCTGGCCGGCCAGCGTGGGTCCCACATGGCGCAGCAGACCTCTCCTGTCTCACCCACTGCTCCCCTCAGAAGTGTATTTCATCAGTCTGCCTGTTCTGTTCCCCACTCAGTCTCTGATGAATCCTCTCACCCTCCCGCTCATCTGGCCTGTACCCCAGTTCTTGTATAAATAAATAACTAAATCTTTAAAAAAGAAGCAATTTGAACTTTTTAATGTTCTTCAACAAATCAATTCATGCCCAAACAATGCTGTAGATAACCTATTCCTGCCCTCAGTTTTCCCCTTTAAAACTGTAGGTTCCTCTGGAATTGTTTCAAGTTCATTCCTTCCCAAAGTGCTGGAATCCTGATTTCCATCTGTAGAATTCATCCATAGGAAACACCATGTTGTAGTGCATGTTTATTGTTTCCCTAAGGCTAATCTTTGATATTAGAATTCTTTAGAGATCCTTAGCCCTAATGATAACTCCCTAAATAACTCAAGATAGAGTACACAGTTCCTTCTGTTACCCTCAGTGTCCTTAGTCACTATTGCCTTGACTCTTAAACTACTTCAAATCTTCATATTTTCTATGAGACTAATAAGTTATTTAAAATATTTTAATAATAGCCTCTGTGTTGTTATGGTTTTATGGAGGGAATATATTTCCTTTCACTGATTCCTTGCTTAATACTACCTCTTCCTATGTCTTTATATTTTAATAATTATCGTTTAAAAATAATTCTCATTTGCATTTCTTATTCTTTCCTTTTTAAAAAACATACTGGATTTATTTTACATATGACAAGTCCACTATATAATATATTGGCAGTAGATAAATAAAATACAATTTACACATATTTATTTACTTGATTGAAGGCTTTATGGTACATAAAAAGTTTTGGATAGTTATTCTAGGCTTTGTCCATGCTGACTTCAGTTGTATTTGGGTTTTTTATGCCCCAGATTGCTCAGTTGCTGCTTAACATTACCATTAGTTTGATTTATTTCAGACTTAAGGTGTGTACTGTCATATAAAAATCTTGTTTTTGATTTCTTCTCTGGCAGTTCTTTCCTGGATTCTTTGCTTTGCATAATTATAGCCACAATGGAACCAGCATCCTAAAGTCACCAAGAAAAATCTTCCTACTCCAAAATCATATGAACTTTTAATCCTATCAGTTAACAAATGATGTCTAAGTGCAGCCACAACACATCCTAATGAACAATATAATAGCAAATCCCGTGCACAGGGAATGTTTTCAACATCTGAAATTTGTAAGAACTCAAAGGGCTACCAAATAACAAAACAAAGTAACAAAACCAAAAAACATGAAACATTCCCTTCCTTGGCTCACCTTACTCCTGCCTGGTAGCCATCGGGAATGAGTTCCACCTCCAACCCTGCCTTCTAACTCTTTTGTATTGGATCTTTACAAAAATCCTTTGAGTAGAAAGGACAGAGACTATTATCACCATATTGCAGATGAGGAAATGACATCAGAATGGAAAGTTGCTTTGTGCAATATCACAGTTAAAAAAAAAAATAGATACAGTACTAGATAGAACTACACTCCATCTAAGTATTATCAATCAGTTACACTCAAACTTGTCATTATTGGAGCTCCTACACGCCAGTATTTTGGGGAATGTAGAGTAGGGAAGTGGGGTTGACAATATACCTGACCCTAAAAATGCTGGACCAAGGTGACTGCATATAGTACCTCCTCTCAAATTATAAGTAAATTGAAGCTTTCTGGGGGAATTCTGACAACTTTAAAATTGTTGGTAAACTAGTCTGTTTTCTGTGATTCCCTAGCTCTTTGGATAATGTTCATTATTTATTGTAACAGTAGCCCAACTTAGAAAAAAAATCTCAAACAAGGCTTCACATACATAGGGGAATTTTTCCCAGGTGCTCTTAAAGAGAAAGGTAGCAATAGCCAGAGTGAGCAGATATTTTCTTGAAGAGCATTATAAAAAATGGAAAATAATCTCTTAAGAGTGATAAAAGTAGTTTTAAATATACTATTAATTGGCTCTCTTCTTCTCCCCATTCAACAGTCAACTGCCTCTTCTTACACTGTACTTGAGGCATGATAGTGAAGGCCTGAGTGAGTGGATTTGGCTGTATTGGGTGCCTGGTTATTACCAGGGCTTTAATTCTGGCAAAGTGGACATTGTTGCTATCAATGACCCCTTCATTGACCTCAGTTCCATGGTCTACATGTTCCTGTAGGATTCCATCCATGGCAAGTTCAATGGCACAGTCAATGCTAAGAAAGGGAAGTTTGTCACCAATCAAAAATTCATCTTCACCTTCCAGGAGTGAGATTACACCAACATCAAATGGGGCAACGCTCATTCTGAATATGTTGTCTTCACTACCTTGGAGAATATTGAGGTTCACTTGAAAGTTGCAACCAAAGGGCCATCATCTATGCCCCTTCTGCTGATGTCCCCATATATGTGATGGGAGTGACCCATGAGAAGTATGAGAACTCTTTCAAGATTGTTAGCAATGTTTCCTGAACATACAACTGCTTGGGTCCCCTGACCAATGCCATCCATGACAGCTCTGTCATCATGGAGGGACTCAAGACCATATAATCACTAATACCCAGAAGACGGTAGATGACCTGTCTGGAAAACTAGCATGATGACTGAGGGGTTGTCCAGAATATCATCCCCACTTCTTCTGGTGCCACCAAGACTGTGGGTAAGATCATACTTGAACTGAACAGGAATCTCATTGGCATGACCTCCCATGTTCCCACCCCCAATGTGTTAGTGGTGGATCAGACCTATCACCTGGATATATTTGCAAAATATGATGACATCAAGAAAGTTGTGCAACACGTATTACAGGACTCCCTCAAAAGTATCTGCATTATAGTGAGGATCAGGTTGTCTTCTGCAACTTTAGCATTGACACCTACTCCTCCACCTTTGATCCTAGGCCTGGCATTGCCCTCAATGACCACTTTGTCAAGCTTATCTCTTGGAACAACAAGGTGGTGGACCTAATGGTCCAAATGGCTTCAGTGAAATTATAAGAGATACAGAGAGGACCTCAGTAGCTGGAAGTACTTCCCACACTCATTCAGCTCAATCAAGATCTCCTGACTTTTCCCCTGTTCCATCCCAGAACCCCTGGAGAAGGGGAGGAGCTTGGGAATCCCTCCTTTGTCATGTACATCAATAAAGTATACTGTACCCCTAATGAATAAGCGAATATACTATTTCTTGGAACAAGTAATGATTTTGGAAATTTAATTATATGTATTGTATTATGTGCATGTATTTATATATGTATATACTTCTATATACATACATATTATAGTACATGTATATATACTACATACATAGTAAAGTGACAATATTTGTATTCAAAGAAAATTTAGGTGACATAAAATAGCTAGTTATGCCTTGGCTATACAAAACTCAAATATCTGGCAACCTCAGTTATCCAAACACAAATGGTAGGACCTTGAAGTTCGCAAAAGAGTCCTCAATAACAATAACCAAAATAAATGTCATAAAATTCATAACCTAAAAAGCATACACTTTAGATATTTTCCCTTTTCAACATATACCCTCTCCAAGTAAAATAAAATAAGCAGATTTTACTATTTTTGTTAAATGTAAATGGGTATATCTAACTTGATTAGTATGTTTTCAAAGCCACAAAGTATTAGAAAAAAGTAATTGAAATGATAGGGATGTCATTAGACAGGTCCAATGACAATGGCAAAAAGTAACAGAGCCTAAAAAGGTGAAGAAAGAAACACAAATACAATTAAATATATATGAACTAAAAATTAATAGAGCCATTTTAGTGTATGTACAGCAATGCTAGAGATACCCATAGCTCTGAAAGAAGCAAATATAAAAAGTACAATAACTGATGTTTATAATGACCCTCAGTAATCCTGAAAAGAAAACATTAAAATGCCAGAGCTAAGTTCTTTAAATAATAACAATACTAATACCAATAATAACAAACAAACATTAGTAAAGTGCTTTAGTGTCTAGAAAGCACTTTCCAAAAAGTATGCTTCATTTGAGATTATCTAGTCTATACCCCATTATGGACAGACAATAAAACTGGAACTGAGAGAAAAGTAACTTGTCCAAGTTTACACGGCTTATCAGGGATGCAACTGAATTAAGATCCTGGTTCTCTGAATGTGGGTTAATGCTTATTTTATACACTATATTCCCTTGTTTAAAGCAAACTGCTTAAGTGAACAGGAAAGAATTTAAATTCAGAAATATTTGTGCATAAAATGTACACATATTTTAAAATATGTGAGTACTTCAGGAGCTACCTGATCATTTCTACAGAAAACAGCAGTCTAAAATATACTTTCCCCTTGAGTCTATTTTTCTCAAGTAGTATATATTTTCTAAATAAATCTGGGATGATATTGTTCTCCTGTACATTTTTAAATATTTGGAAAGTTCACCTATGTCTACCTGTTTTCAATTTCAATTTTCTTTCTTGCAGGAGAGGGTGAGAATAGGTGTGCAAGTCATTCTGTTGCTCTTCACTTGCTATAAAGAAATACGTTTTCTCATATGTTCCATAGAATAATATGTTTTCACTTGGAGAGAAAATGTAGACATACACAATTCTTTCAGAAAGATCGTTTTGTGAATTACAGAAAGAGGTGATGTTTTCTTATGGTAGTCAAGAACACTAATTTTAAAGAGAAATCCCCAAGGGGACAAAGCTAAATTGATAGAGTATGTAGATTATTTTAGATAATTAATTGATTACATTGTCTTGGAATTATCCAAAAATTCGAGAGAGAGTTTGAAAATCATCTTTTCTGCGATGATTTTCTGAAGCATTATCTTTACATCTCACACATGATGGAAGAACGAAGCCATCATGTTTCGAAAATCTATCATGGAATTCTGAGGCCATAAAATAATATAGAACTAGATCAAGACAGCAGTTCAGACTTGCAAGACACAGGGAAATGATGTGGAAGCAAAGAGTGCTCTTAATTAAGGAACAGTTCAAAAAGACACCTTGCTTCATCATTATAAAGAATGGGAAGTTGAGGTGGTAAGGGGTAAAACATAATGAACACCACTGCACACATCAGGGCCATCCACAAAGGCTTTTTTCTCTTCTGAGTATTCTGAAAGGGACCTTGGAATTCCTGTACACATTTCCTTATTTTCCCTGTGCAATATGTGATAGTTACAGCAGATAATACAAATCCCCCAAGTTCAGCAACAGTTACCAGGCTAATAGCGGAAGACATGCTAATGTGTTGAAGCCCTAAATCAACAAAGCAGGATTCAGTGTTGTTGCATAATCCCAAACTTCTTAGAAATGGAAGTGGCAAACAGGCAGTCCCCACGATGACCCAGATGGCAGCACTGATTGCCACATCATACCTGCGTTTCCAGTCTCTGGCCTTGAAGGGTTTGAGGAGAAAAAAGCACCTCTGAAGGCTGATACACGTCAGGAAGCAAACGCTGGCGTACATGTTGAGATACTTCAGGTAGAAGCATAGCAGGTAAAGGGTCCTCTGGAAAGGCCAGTGGTGGGTGATGTAGTAGTAAATCCGGAGGGGTAAAGACAGCACGTGAACAAGGTCAGTCACAGAGAGGCTGATCATGAAAATAATGGCTTTATTTTTCTTGCTGATGAAGCGACACAGAACCCACAAGGCTGCACTGTTGGCCTGAAGTCCGGGGATGAAAGTGAGGATGTAGGTGGTTGCATAAAGAGTGTACTGGAATGGCATTTGAAGATCAGTGCACTTTGCTTTTGTACTGTTTGTGCTGTTAATTCTCATTTTGAGGATGTAGGTTACTTCCTTAAGGAAAACATCAGAGTAATGTTTTCTGCAGAAAATAAAGTAAAATTAGAGTCAAAGCATGCCAGTCCATATTTGGGTATACAAATATCTTTGTTTCCTACTAAGAAGTATTCAAGTATGAGCTTTCATAACTTCAACAGGTCTTTTCTATGAAAACTAAAAGAAATATCACGCCAATCTACAAATGGATGACAGTACTATAAAAGCTATTTACAGGAAACAAAAAGATCACTATTTTGGCAACAGTCTGTCAGATTTTCCCCTTAGTGGTCCGGAATAGACTTACAGGTATAACCAACAAGCAAACTGAGTTACCTGTCATCAACCCTGAGAGATAGAATCCTTTATATCAGTTTTCAATTTCAATGTTATCAAGGATTAGACGACTGCTGAGGTGAGTCTACGAACCTTTGGGAATGAAACATGTGGTAAGAGCCTGGGGTAGGGCTTGGGATAGGGGCTTGGACAGATGATGTAACCCAGATAACCACTGCTTCCTTCAGAATTTGACTAAGAGCAAAATTAGTCCTACTTATTATCATAGCACTTTCTAGAAGCTTCTGTAACTTTAAATGTCTCTTTACCAATAAAATCATGGTAGCTTAGACATTTACGTTTTGAGCTTATCCTTGCAACCATTTAAGCCTCTACCAGAATATGTGCAGTAGAGCTTATCTCACGAGAGATGCAGCAAAATGAGTTATCACTACTTCAGCTCTTAGGACAGAAAGAAATATTAATGTGGATGGTTACATTTTTAGCAATCATAATTGTGAGAAAGCCCTTGTGTCCAGTGAGTCAAAATCTCTATCCCTTCATTGCAATCTGGTTCTGTGTGCCCCCAGCCAAATAAAATAACATCTACTCTCTGTTACACATCAAACTCTTCTAATATCTGTAAATGGCAGTCCTGTTCTTTCTTAAAACTTCCTTTACACAGGTTAAATATTAACTCCTAATATGCTGTGGTCCTCACTCTCTGCCTTCTTTTGGATCAGAATAGTATGCTTTGGATGAACTTCTGCTTTTTGTGACATGGATGGATCTTGAGGTAATTTTGCTAAACAAAATAAATGGGGAAATGAAAGTTAATTACCAGGTGGTATCACTCATATGTGGAACATAAATAACCAAAGAAAACAAATTGGTAAAATGCAATAAAAATAACTCTTAGTCTGAGAAAAATATGGTGGTTACGAGAGACAAAGGATGTTGAGAACAAAGGGAAGAATGAATCAGTTTGATAGTGTAATAACATTAGAACTTTGATGGTAGGTGAAAGAAGCACATACACATGTCAAGGTATAAAGCTACACACCTGAAATCATATAGTTTCGTAAACAAATGGCAAATCAATGAAAGCGGCTTTTAAAAAAGAGAACAATTGAAAATATTGTAACTAGATATGTGCCAAAATGCTTTTTAAAGAGACAGTTAAAATGAAATAAATAATTAAATGTAGTGATGGTTTTTAAATAAAAAAGAATATGATTGCTTTTAGACAAAGCCACCAAAGTGCAATTTGTTTTACCCTTGATAATTACAGTTAAATTACCCCAAAAGTTTGATATTTTTATGAAATGTGGCTGATATATCACATTGTAGAAACAAAAGAGTAGCTGGCATTTTACTACTCCCTTGTACTTCTTATTTTTTGTAAAGACAGTTTGCTTTACATTTTATGTAATTTAAGGGAAAATGAGAGGCAATCTTAACACTAATGATTGAAAACATTATAAGATCTAAAACAGTACCTATTGACTATCAATTGAAAAGGGTAAAAATTCAATCAACCCATACATAGTTCATACAGTTCCAAACAACATATTTGATGTCTTTGTGCTGACTAGATGAAGTTCTCAGATAGACTGCATTTATTAACTGCTAGTTCATTGCAATCAAACAACCAACTGATTCAAGTAAACAACTACTTTGAATTTTTTTAGTGAGTTGACTATTTCACTGAATATACAAGTTAGTCTAGCAAACTATCTTTCCTTGATGCTTTCTTACTTGTCCACTGAACTAACTAAAATAATTGCACTTGTACTGTGTATACTTACTCAGTCTAAATTTAAAAATGTAAGTTTGAACCAGGATTATTCTTGAAATAAAATTAATGAAATAGTTAATATACATAAAGACTTCCCTGATCATTTTTGGTTTTGTTATAATAATAGTTAACAGTCATCGAATGCCTATTTTGGACAAGGTATATTTTATATACAATCTCATTCAATTCTTCATGACAATCTTATACAAAAATAAAACACTAGTAATGTAATGTAATTAGTAATAAAAAACAGAGACCCTAAGAAAGGCAAAGCTCACTTTCTCTAAGAAGACTTCCCTAACTTTTCCTAACAACAGGTCACTGCTACAACCCATAGTATGCATAATTTTGATCATTTTCTTTAGGGAGAGTTAACTTAACACACCTAGCATACTGTGGTGGCTTGCCTTTCCAAAAAGTCTATTTTGCTCTTAATAACAACTCAAAAACCCATTCTCTCACTTCTTCCTTTCCTCCATAATAAAGTATCTAATAAAGTGTTTTGGACACATTAAGAATGCACTAAATGTTTGTTGAGTGACTGAAATACATGATAAATAGATGAATGGGGGTGGGGGAATATCTCATTCAGAGGAAGGCAATGAGTATCAGGGGGATTATAATGCAACCGTGATATTTGACTTGACCACCAGGTGTCATAAGCATACCAACTTGCAAATATTTTTTTGATATTTAACACTTAATTTATTTTAAAATTGTATTAAGAAAAAAATCTATTAAGGGAAAAGGCATACTAAAGGAAGTATCAACAGCATCCTTCTAACATCATGAAGAATTAGGGAGTTTGAGTTTAATTTTTTTTCAGCCTCCATACTTCCTCCTAAAGTTCTCTGTAGTTTGGACTCTAACTGCGTATATTGGTGGTATATCATAACTATTAAAGGCCACCATGCTCTTCTGCTCCTGCCACATTTTATATATGAAGAAACCAGGCTAAAACCAGAGGACTAAACTTTTTTAAATTCACACAGGAAATTAGTTGCAAAGGATGAATCAAGATCTCTTGCTTCTTACGGCAGAGCATTTTTTCACTTTTCCGGGAACTTCTAAGAAGACAATGGGTGTTTTCAGCGCAGGCATGGTGCTATAATACTCTTATGAAGAGGTGTGAACCTGTGTCCCCAAATCATATACAATGTTGTAAACCCTGTTAGCCCAAAAATAAGTAAATTTTTTTAAAGGAAGGAAAAAATGCTTTTGTAATTTAATAATAATAGAAACTTTCAGAGACAAACCAGTGCCAGATTTTAGAACATACTCTTGAGAATGAACTGTTATAGCAAGAAGGATTAGTTCTTTCCAAATATTCTAGTACAGATACAGTGTTTTTAAAAAAGCAGAATAAGTATTTCTATTCTCTAATGATACGATTGTGCTTAAAATCTCAGGTTAGATTGTTTTCAAACTTACATTATTTCTTCACATAAAGAATAGAGTTTCACATTATGAAATACAGATAAGCAAAAGTAAACCATAAAAAATACATATCTATAACCAATATTTCCATTGTTAACATTTTGTTGTTTAGCCTTTTTTTCTATGTGGATAGACCTATAAATGAATACATGTACATGTATTTTAACCAAAGTTGACTCAAATATGTATGTTTTCTTATAATTATGGTTTGTATTAATCATAGTTATTATATAGTCTCTTATCAAAAAATAGATAACTAAATAATCATTTCAAAAATACTTAGAATTCCATCAGGATTATTTACCACAATTTATTTAATGAGCAGACATTGAATCAGATTCCCATTTTTTTAGTATAAGAACAATACCTTGATAAACATTCTTGTATATCCATCTTGTATGCTCACTTCAGCAACTATTTTCTTTGAACAAATTCTTAAAAATGAATTGTTAGGCTTTTGATGTGATGCCAAATTATCCTACAGGAAAGCATTCTAATGTGAAATTCTGAAGTTAATATTCTTTCCCATAACATCATGATATCAAATCTCTTTCCAAGTATATAAAATTATTTTTAGCTAGAGGAAGAAGTATGGTATAGATAATTCTGTCTTGTTTGTTAAGGCCTACCTCAAAGTAACTTCCTCTTCCTAGTCACAAATCACCGCAGACAAAAATTATTATCCCCACTTTAACACATGATTCTCAAACTCCAATTTGTCTCAGAATCATCTGGAGGGCTGCCCCATACACAGTTTCTGATTGGCAGCACCCCCAAATTTACATTTCCAATAAGTTCCCATATGATCCAGTGATCACACGTTGAAAGACACTGTGCTAACACAATGTTTATACCAACAAAGATTGCTTTTCTGAGAAGCCAGTATATTTTCTCCTCAGGAATATTATGAATCATTTAATTAATGCTACAGACAGAATGCTCAAATGTTTATTTGCTTCCCAAATCCACAGGCCAAAATCTATTACCCAATCTAATGGTATTTGGAGGTGAAGACTTTTGGGGAGTAACTAGGTTATTAGGGGATTAGTTCTCTTATAAGGGAGATTTCACATCCCTTGTTCCTTCTACCATTGAGTAGATCCTCTATGATCTAGGAAGTGATTCTCACTAGACACAGAAAAAGTCACTAGAAAAAAAGACACAGGGGAAAAAAGACACTAGGAAAAAAAAAGACACAGAAAAAGTCACTAGACACAGAAAAAGTCACAGAAAAGCTATGGCTTAACTTTCATAACTGTATAGTATAACCTAGACTATCTACATTCTATTATTTCTTCTTTCTTGACCAGGTAGGAGAAAAAATGTTCGTAAAACAAAACCAAAGCAATGACAAAAAAATAAATTGCATTGTGTAGAGAAATCAATCAGGATTCTATGTTTTTAAAGAATCTTCTGAAGCTGTCCTAATCCTACAATTAAAAAGTTGAGCTTTTAATAGATTTGTTTTTACAATGGATCTTTGAGAAAAGCCTAATTAAATTTATTACTGAATCTTTCATATCCAACTGATTCAATTTAAAAAAAATCACTACTAATTTTCAGAAAAACCACTGTTTATGGCATTTACGAACATTTTCAAAAACCCAAAACTCCTAAAAGACAAAACATGTGTTTTAGAAAAGTAAAGTATGTCATCTGAGGATACTTTACTCTGCTTTGGCATAAGAAACGTGAAAAATGTAAGTTCAATTACAGCCAAAGATGCATTTTATCTTCAACACTTTTTATTAGGTTTCAAAACCTAACTGGCAAGCACTTTTTGGAGTTACAGCCGATTTTCAATTTTAAAAGGAAAAATACATTTCTAATGTTCTTTTCGCCATAAACATTGGAGAAGTTTATAAATGTTCTTCCATAACTACATATTTAAATTATTTTCACCTTATATCTATATGTTTTTAATTCAGCTTTCTGGATTTTTTTCCCCCTAAGAGTCAGCATGGTGTATTGGTTCAGGCTACAGGCTTTGGAGTTAGACAGATATGAATTTGAATCCAGGCCTCTGCCTGAGTTACATTTCCTGATTTATCTGATCCAAATTCTTCCACCATATAATGTATATCTGGGTTGTATACATTCAAAGAGGTAAGGTAATATATGCAATGTTTGTATCTGAAACATAGTAATATTGCAACAAGTATTGTTATTATTTTAATAATAGGCATTTTATGCATATTATGCATTTCTTTTGAATCACAAAACATGAAATATAAAACTTTTCAAAGCCCAGTTCAAGTTCCAGGAAACTACCCCTGACTTCTCTAGTCAATATTGATTTCAACTTTCTTGGAATTTCTGAAGTATCTAGCAACTTATACCACATGGCATTAGTAACTGATAACAAATTTACCAATCATTTATCATGTGCTAGGCACTTTACATAGATTATATCATTTAAACCACATGGCAATCTTTTAAGGAAGGAAGCTACTGTGATTAACACCTATATAACTATACAGAAATGGTCAAACTTTTTACTTACACAATTACTTCCAGCTAGTAGATTATTTGCTATTGTGCCTAGCATGTGGATCATGTCCCTTGAGAAACATCTCCCCTAACTCCACTATAATATAGGCCACACCCATAGCAGGCAGAAAAATCTCACTCTGTAAATGCTACTGCAAACATCCGTGGCTTGGTTACAGACTTCCTAGGATTTTCCCAGTTTCCCCTCAGAATCCTATAGTTGGACTATGTTTTCTATGGATTCTGGCCTTTAAAATTGTCATACTTTTTAATAGTTTTTAACCATTCTTGAAATACGAACTCTGCAAAGGAATTTTAGGTAGAGGGCAATCCATCTACACTGGAGACCACATCCTCTTTTCTCCAACGGTAGGACATAAATGTTTCTCTGCCTGGTAATGCTTGCTAGAGACAGCTGCTGGTTTCAGATAACCACAACAAAAAAACCCACTTTAGAACAGAATATTCTCACCACTATCTTGTTACTTTGGCTGTTGACGAGTTTCGTATTTCCTCCTGGGGACTGAGCCAGTAGAGATAGTTACAGAGCATTACTTCTTCAGAAATGTTAGTAACAAGAACTATCAGTTGCCTGATTATGTAGGGCGCAACTCATTGGTCCCAGAAATGGAAAATTCTACCTAAGAAAAATTTTTTTTTAAATCATTTAAATCTTCATGTTTGTTTCACCAGTGCATTATCTCACTTAGTGAGGCACAGGCATAAAAAGAGTAAAGCAGCTTTTCTGGGGATAAAGAGCCTCATTGTTCATTTAAACTTTGAAATGTGACTAGAATACTGCTTCTGCCTCTAATAATCTTTCTCCTTCACCTGGATGCCTCCATGATGAGAAGAAGGTGTTCTAGGAACTCTCCTAAAGCCAGGTGCAGGACAAGGCTTGGAGCAAATGAGTTGTGTTTCTGTGGTATGAAGAGATGGCATTGATATGATGTTTTTATGATCTTCCTGTATATATGTATATATAATATATATAATATATAGATATGTGTGCATGTATATACACATATACACTCACATATATTTGTTTGTTTTTAAAAATGAACAACATTGAGGTTTTTTGTACGGCAAAGCACTTTTCATGGATGTCTAATTATCACAGCATCCCATGAGGTATAACTATAATTATGCTGATTTTTCAGATAACGATTTGGAAACAGAGTGAGATTCAATACCTAAACCAAGGTCACATTAACACTAACTCTGGGTCCAATTTTCTTACTCATGCCACTGTTTTACTCTCTAGCATTGTTTATTTTTCTAAATGCATCTTTTCCTAGGCAAATTGATTTTTTTAGGCAAAGGTCTATGTGGTCATTCGTAATTGTAAGGCTTTTCTTTTTTTTAACAATATAGTAAACATTAAATACATTCTGTGTTTACCCATCACCATCCCTTAATTTACAGTCTGTTTGTTTGTTTTTAAGATTTATTTATTTATTTATACAAGAACCTGAGTACAGGCCAGATATGCGGGAGGGTGAGAGGATTCACTAGAGACATAGCAGGGAACAGAACAGACAGGCTGACAAAATACACTGCTGAGGGGAGCAGTGGACGAGACCGGAGAGAGGTCTGCTCACCATGTGGGACCATCTCCGGCAGGCTGGGATCAAACCGGTGTTGCAGAGGCTGCGGACAGGTTCACAGCGCTGCGCTCAACTGCCTGCGCCACCAGGGGAGGCCCAATATATTAAACTCTTTGACTCTCCTCTTTTCTTCTTAATGCCAGAAACCTCACTTTGTATATTAGTGTCCACTAGTTTTTGTATTTTGCTTTGTTCAATCATTTGCTATGTAAATATTCATTATTTGTCTTTGTCATTCTGATTTGCTTTACTCACAGAATTTCCTCAAACTCCTCCCATTTTGCTTTAAATGGCAACATTTTATCTTTCCTTATAGCTAAAAAATATTTCATTGTATGAATATACCAGGGCTTGATCCAATCCTCTATCAGTGGGCACTTAGCTCGTTTCTATGTCCTAAATATTTTAATATATAGATACATAGATATGTGTGCATGTATAGATATAGCATTGTAGAATATAAAATTATTCAAGTTGATGATTTCAGGTTCTTTGAATAAATGACCAAGAGTTGGATTGCTGAGTCCTATTGTATTTCTTTTTTTTTTTTTTTTAGAGGTGTTAAAGTCACTTTTATTATTTTTTTTTAAATAATAAATTTCATTTTTATATTCCCCATACAATTGCAAACGCCCCATTGTGACACCAATCCCTCCCCTCCCGCCCCCAACCCCCAAAAAGTGTCTCTGGTTCATAGTTTTTTGTTTATTTTGATTACACTTTCTTATATTCATTTTCCTGGTCCCTTATTTAAGTTTTCTAGATTCCTGCTATGAGTGAGACCATCCAGTATTTTTCTTTTTCTTTTTGGCTTATTTCACTGAGCATGATCCCTTCCAGCACCATCCATGTTGCTGCAAATTGCATGTGTTAATCTTTTTTGAATGCTGAGTAATATTCCATGGTGTATATGTACCACATCTTCTTGATCCAGTCATCTATTTTTGGGCATTTGTGCTGTTTCCAAAGCTTAGCTATTGTAAACAGTGCTGCTATAAACATAGGGGTGCAGGTGCTCTTTGGAATTGATGTTTCTGTGTCCTTTGGATAAATACCTAGGAGTGGAATTGCTGGATCATATGGAAGCTCTATGTTTAGTAGGTCCAGAAATCTCCACACAGCTCTCCATAGTGGTTGGACCAGTTTGCACTCCCACCAACAGTGCAGAAGAGTTCCTTTTTCTCCACACCCTCGCCAACATTTGTTGTTGCTAGTTTTTTTAATATGTGCCATTCTCACTGGTGTAAGATGGTATCTCATGGTAGTTTTAATTTGCATTTCCCTGATTACAAGTGATGTTGAACATTTTTTCATATGTCTGTTGGCCATTTGCATTTCCTCTTCAGAGAAGTTTCTCTTTAGCTCTTCTGCCCACTTTTTGACCCGATTATTTTCTTTGTTGTTGCTGAGTCTCATCAGCTCTTTGCAGATTTTTGTGATCAGTCCTTTATCATTAGTGTTGGGTGCAAAAATGTTCTCCCAGTTGGTGGGGTTTCTCTTTGTTTTTTTATTGTCTCTTTTGCTGTGCAGAAGCTCTTTAATTTGATGTAGTCCCAGCTGTTTATCTTTGCCTTCACTATCACTGCTTTGGGTGATGTGTCTGTAAAGATGTCTTTGATGTGCAAATCCCGTAGTGTTTCGCCTATATTTCCTTCTATGTATTTTATGGTTTCAGGTCTTATGTTTAGTTCTTTAATCCATTTTGAGTTGATTTTTGTGTATGGTGTGAGGTAGTGGTCAAGCTTCATTCTTTTGCATGTAGCGACCCAGTTTTCCAGCACCATTTATTGAACAAACTTTCTTTGCTCCAATGCATAGTCTTTGCTCCTTTGTCAAAGATTAGTTGACCATAAATCTGTGGGTTTATTTCTGGATTTTCTATTCGATTCCATTGGTCTGTATGTCTGTTCCTGATCCAATACCATGCAGTTTTGATGATTATGGCTTTGTAGTAAAGTTTGAAGTCTGGGAGTGTGATGCCTCCATTTCCTTCTTTTTTTTTCAGGAGAGCTTTGGCTATTCGGGGTTTTTTGTGATTCCATATGAATTTCATATATAATTGTTCTATTTCTTTGAAGAATGACATTGAAATTTTGATTGGAATAGCATTGAATCTGTATATTGCTTTTGGAAGGATGGCCATTTTAATAATGTTTATTCTTCCAATCCATGAGCAGGGGATGTCTTTCCATTTCTTTGTGTCTTCTATTTCTTTTAACCGTGTTTTATAGTTTTCTTTGTATAGGTCCTTTACTTCTTTTGTTAGATTTATTCCCAAATATTTGATTTTTTTGTTTCGATAATAAAAGGGATGGTTTTTTTTGATTTCTTCTTCTTCAGATTTATTGTTTGTGTATAGGAAGGCTACTGAGTTTTGCATGTTGATTTTGTATCCTGCCACTTTACTGAACTGATTGATGAGTTGAATTAGTTTTTCTGTGGAGATTTTGGGGTTCTCTATGTATATAATCATATCATCTGCATATAGTGATAGTTTGACTTCTTCTTTTCCTATTTGGATTCCTTGGATGTCTTTCTCTTGTCTTATTGCTCTGGCTAGGACTTCCAGTATTATATTGAAAAGCAGTAGTGAGAGTGGACATCCTTGTCTTGTTCCAGATCTTAATGGAATTGCTTTCAGCTTTTCACCATTGAGAATGATACTGGCTGTTGGCTTGTCATAGATGGCCTTTATGATGTTGAGGTATGTTCCTTGTATCCCAAGAATTTCAAGGGCTTTTATCATGAATGGGTGTTGCACTTTGTCGAAAGCTTTCTCAGCATCTATTGATATTATCATATGGTTTTTATATTTCTTTTTGTTGATGTGTTGGATAACGTTGATTGATTTTCAGATGGTGAACCATCCTTGTGTCCCTGGAATGAATCCAACTTGGTCGTGGTGAATTATCTTATGGATACATTGTTGGATTCTGATAGCTAAAATTTTATTGAGGATTTTTGCATCACTGTTCATTAGGGAGATTGGCCTGTAGTTTTCCGTTTTTGTGTTGTCCTTATTCGGTTTTGGTATTAGTGTAATATTGGCTTCATAGAACGTGTTTGGTATTGTCCCTTCCTTCTCAATTTTTTGGAAGAGTTTGTGAAGGATAGGCACTAATTCGTCTCTGAATGTTTGGTAGAATTCATTTGTAAATCCATCAGGTCCTGGGCTTTTGTTTTTGGGGAGGTTTTTGATTACCATTTCAATTTCGCTGCTTGTAATTGGTCTGTTTAGGTGTTCTGTTTCTTCTTTATCTAGCTTTGGGTGATTGTAGCGTTGTAGGAATTTGTCCATCTCCTCTAGATTGTTGAACTTGTTTCCATATAACTGTTCATAGTAGTTACTGATTATTCTTTTGATTTCTGCTGTGTCCGTTGTGATTTCTCCTCTTTCATTTATGATCCTGTTTATTTGTGCTTTCTCCCTTTTTCCTTTGTGAGCCTGGCTAGGGTTTGTCTATTTTGTTGATTTTTTCAAAGAACCAACTCTTGATTTCGTTGATCTTTTGGATTGTTTTTTAGTTTCAATTTCATTTATTTCTGCTTTGGTTTTTATTATTTCTTTTCTTCTACTGGTTTTGGGGTTTTTTTGTTGTTCTTTTTCTAGATCTTTGAGCTTCGAGATTAGGTTGTTTCTTTGAGTTCTTTCTTGTTTTTTGATGTGAGCTTCTATTGCTATATATTTTCCTCTTATTACTGCTTTTGCTGCATCCCATACATTTAGGATATTGGAGTCCTCCTTGTCATTCAATTCAAAGAATTTTTTAATTTCTTCTTTGATCTCCTCGTTAGTCCAGTGGTCTTCCAGTAGTGTGGTTTTTAATCTCCATGAGGTAGGATATTTCCTTGCCTTCTTTTTATGGTTTATTTCTAGTTTGATGCCTTCATGGTCAGAAAAGATGATTGGTATGATTTCAATCTTGGTGTATCTGTTGATGTTTGTCTTGTGCCCCAGTATGTGATCGATCCTGGAGAATGATCCGTGTGCACTTGAGAAAAATGTGTACTCCGTTGTTTTTTTTTGGGGGGGTTTAGTGTTCTATAGATGTCTGTTAAGCCCAAATGCTCTAGGTCCTTATTTAGATCTTTAGTTTCTTTACTTATTTTTTGCCTTGTTGATCTATCCATTGTTGATAGTGGTGTGTTGAAGTCTCCCACTACGTATGTGTTTTCTCTGATGTCTGTTTTCAGAGAGGACAACAGTTGTCTGATATATTTTGGTGCTCCTTCGTTTGGTGAGTATATGCTAATGAGTGTTATTTCTTCTTGAAATATTGTCCCCTTGATCATAATGTAATGACCATTGGGGTCTCTTTTTATTTTTTTGAGTTTGAAGTCTGTTTTATCTGATATAAGTATAGCTGTTCCTGCTTTCTTTTTTGGTCCATTTGCTTATAGGATTGTTTTCCATCCTTTAACTTTGAGTCAATTTTTATCTTTTGTAGCTAAATGTGTTTCCTGGAGACAGCAAAAGGTTGGGTTTTGTTTCTTAATCCAGCCTGCGAATCTGTGTCTTTTTATTGGAGAGTTTAGTCCATTTACATTTACTGTTACTATGGATATATTAGCATCTGTATTTGCCATTGTGTTTGTCTTTCCTTTGATTTTATTTATTTATTCTTTAATAACTTTTTTTTTGGTCTTCTTTCATTGTTATTCATCCCTCTGAGGTTCTGGCTTTAGGACTCCTTGTAGTATTTTTTGTAGTGGGGGTTTAGTCGTAATGAAATTCCGGAGTTTCTGTTTGTCTGGGAAGGTCCTTATTCTTTCTTCATAGAGGAAGGAGAGCTTTGCGGGATAGAGTATTCTTGGTTGGCATCTGTTTTCTTGGAGTCTGTTGACAATGTCCCTCCACTCTCTCCTTGCCCGTAGTGTTTCTTCAGAGAAGTCTGATGTCAGCCTGATTGGTTTTCCTTTGAATGTTATCTGTTTCTTCCCTCTTGTCAGCTTCATTATTTTTTCCTTGTCCTGGATTCTTGGGAGCTTTACTATTATGTGTCTTGCTGTATTTTTCCTTTCGTCGTGGAAGTTTGGTGTTCTTCTTGCTTCTTGTATATCAATTTTCAGCTCCTTCTTCGCATTTGGGAAGTTCACTTCAATTATCTCCTGGAATATTTTCTCTGTTCCTACATCTCTCTCCTCTCCTTCTGGAATTCCCATAATTCTTATATTTCCTTTCCTCATGGAGTCAGATAGTTCCCAAAGTCTTTCTTCATTCTTTTTCCTTTGTACTTCTCTTTCCTTTTCTGTTTTGGTTCTTTTTATTTCTGTGTCTTCAAGAGTACTTATTCGTTCTTCCATTTCATCTATTCTGCTTTCATTGCTTTTCCCAGAGTTCTTTAGTTCCTCCATTAATTCTTTGATCTCCTGCATTTATTTTACTTCCCTCTTTAGGGACTCAATTTCATTCTTCTGACCATTGTTTTCCCTCTTTAGGGACTCAATTTCCTTCTTCTGATCATTGTTTTCCTTTATGACTTCTATCACTTTTTTAATCATGGCAATTTTAAATTCTCTTTCTGGAAGGCTCAGAAGTTCTTCCAAGTTGCTGTCGTTGCAATCTGGGGAGTGGTTTTCTTTTTGTGGTGTGCTTCTTTCCTGAGGAGTTGTTAGGTTGCGTGTGGTTTCTTCTACTCCCTACTGTCTGTTTTCTAATTTGTCGTATGCGTTGGGACACTGTGTTGCTCGGACTGACTGGCATCTTGGGTGAACTTCTCCGCTCCCCTCTGGCTCTTCCAGGAGCCATGTCTGGATTCTGGGGGAGCTTTCTGCTGGTTTTAGGCTGTCTTACTGAAGAAATGTTCCTGTTCTAAAATGGCGAATCGGGATGCAGTCCCTGCGCCTCCGGTCTCAGGCACACTCTTCTGTGCACCCCGTCTGCCCCGGACGTGGGTGCCTGCTCCTTCTGTGGGCTCAGACTGCTGGTCGGAAGGGGCCTGGCGTGGGCTAACTTCCCAGCTGGCCACTGGGTTCTCCAGAAGCCTTCTGCCCTTTTCAAGAAGTCTATGGGGTGTTAGTGACTTTTTTTTCTGGTCGCTAGGTGGCACCAGAGATCTCTCCTATTGTCCTTGGGGGGCTGTTTTTCGACCCCCCCCCACCGTGGGACAGGGAGCAGAGCGAGAATGGTAGGGTAAACCTCAACGGCTTTGGGGTGCTGTGTCTGCCTTGTGCCCCACTGTCGTGGAGAACCCACGCCCCGAATTTCGTGTCCCAGGTCTCAGTTCCAAAGCCCTCAGTTCCAGGATGCGGGCTGTAGCCCAGTTCAGTGGCGCGGGAATGGCGCCTTTTGCACCCGCTCCTGTGCCTGGGCGCCTGGTTCCTGCTCACTCAGTGAGGGACTTTCACCTCAGTGAGGAGGGCCTCCCCGCGTCTCCCCGCAAGCCTAGGTCGCAGGCGCGGTGACCTGGGCAGCCGCTATTCCGATCCGCGTTTGCTTTTCAAGTGCGCCAAGCGCGCAGCTTTTCCGCACAAGCTTACCGGCAGCCCGGGCTGTGTGCGAGTCTCCCAGGGTCTTTGTTCTTCTCTAATGGCGCCCGGAGCCGTTCGCTCACCGCTGCGGAGAATCCTGCAGGGTTCTCTACAGCTCCCGTTCACAGGGTGTGGTGGCTGCAATAGTTCCTTTCCACTCACAGTCCCGCTTGATGCGTCGTTTGTTCTTGTTGGCCGTTTTGGTTTGTTGTTTTCCTCCTCTCTGAGGGTCGGAGAGTGCCGACTCTGTGGGTGGGGGAGGGGAGCAGGGTTCTGAGCTTTCCTCCCTTCTAGGCCTCTTTTATGGCCACTTTCTTCTTCGGGTAGTTTGCTGGAGTCGTCCGTTTATCTTCCGTGTCCCAGTTCTCACTGGGTCCTGCCGCTTTTCCTCCCTATTAACTTTTTTTAATGGGAGATCTTACTCGCAGGTCTCGTCGCCACCATATTGCTCCGCCCCCTCCTAAAGTCACTTTTTTCATATTGTATTTCTAATTTTAGTTTTTTAAAGGTAAACCTAGATCACTTTCCAAAGTGCTATACCAGGGCCTCACCTGGTGGCCAGCGGTTGAGCGCTGGACTGCGAAGCTGCCCGCAGCTTCTGTAGCACCGGTTCAATCCCCAGCCGCTGGCAAGGGTCCCATATGTTACTACAGACCTCTCCTGCTGCACCCGCTGCTCCCCTCAGCAGTGTATTTCATCAGTCTCCCTGTTCTGTTCCCCGCTCTCGCTCTGGTGAATTCTCTCACTCTCCCACACTTCTGCCTGTACCCAGTGCTTGTATAAATAAATAAATAAATCTAAGGGGAAAAAAAGTGCTATACCAGTTTACATTTCCCCAACAATGTAATAGGGTTTCTCTTTCTCATGTCTTCTCCAGCACTCGTTGGGGGCCTTTTCAATATATGCCATTCTCATGAATTTGAGGTGGTATCTCATTAAGGTTTTGATCTACATTTCCCTTATTAAAAATTATGATGAATATTTTGTTTCATATATCTATTGGTCTTCTTGAGATAAGAATTTTTGACTAGGCTAACTTAATCTTTCCTATCCTCCCCCCTATAACAGTCATTCTTTAGCGTTCACATAGCACTTGGGGCCTTTCCCATGGTTATTTCACTTTATGTGCCTTCAAGTGCAAAATTATCCATATCTGGGCTTTATAACACAATATGCCTCCAAATATAATAAAAATTAATTAATTAATTAACATTTTGCTTGTCTCCAATGAGGCATTGATTTAGATACTGATGAAAAGATGAAATAAAAATAGAGCCTCCCCTTGGTATCCCCTAGTGGCACAGTGCTTGAGCTCTGGGTTGCGAGGCTGCCCGCGGCCTCTGCAGTGCCAATTCGATCCCTGGCTGCCTGGCAAGGGTCCCACATGACATGCAGACCTCTCCTGCCACCCGCTGCTCCCCTCAGCAATGTACTTCGTCAATCTGCCTGTTCTTCTCTCCGCTCTGGCTCTGATGAATTCTCTCACCCTCCCGCGCTTCTGACTGTACTCAGTGCTTGTATAAATAAATAAAATAAATCTTTAAAAAAAATGGTATAAAAACAGGCATGGTCTCTGCCCTTATGAAACTTATAATCTCATTGTAGTAAATTTAACCCATCCTCCTTACCCAAAGAAATAATACTCATCCATCATAATTATATTTGAGTCATACATTTTTTAAGAGTTTTCTTTTTTAAAGATTCATTTATTTATGCATACAAGAGCTGGGGTACAGGCCAGATGTGTGGGGGTTGAGGGGATTGACCAGAGACAGAGTGGGGAGCAGAACAGGCAGATTGACTGAAATACACTGCTGAGAGGAGCAGTGAGCGAGACAGGAAACGTCTGCTGCACCATGTGGGTCCCCTCCCTAGCCAGGGATCAAACTCATGCTGCAGTAGCTATGGATTGCTTCATAGTGCTGACGCTTAACCACTTGCACCACCAGGGAGTCCCCTTGAATCATACATTTTTAGTAAATCTTTCTATGAATGCTATCCTACTCATTGTCCTTTTACAATCCTCCTGCTACAGCCCCTTTCTAGCTAAAGAGTCAATAACATAATGAACTAATTTGCATTGAAATGTCAGTGCTGGGTATAGCTGGAAATCCTATTCTTTGCAAAAACATTTGTACTTAAGGGGGAAATAATTAAAGAAAAAATAGTTTAAACAAAATAATTAAATGGTGGAATTTCAAATTTGAAGACACTTTTTGGCTAGGAAACTTTCTGCATCTCTGAAATCATAGCTATTAACTCATAATATATTTTGTAGATGAGTAAACCCAGGCCTTCAGTAAAACTTACTATATCTTGATAGTAACACAAAGGTCTATTCTATCCATTTTCAGCTATATTATTTCTGTATTCCCACTTTCTCATTTACGAAGGCTGGTGATATTTTAAAATAAGACCTATGAAGGGAAAACAATTAACTTTGTAGCAAAAACGCAGTGCCCCATACAGAATCTAATAGCCCTATGGTAATTTTAAATGTTTCACTTATTTACTGTTACAAGACCACAGAAAGACATATGTTCAGTAATTCAGGCCCACCACAGTGAAATAAAATATTTTCTTCGCACTCTAGGCCCATTTTCCCTGTGTCTCTCGGGTTACATAATATTCAAATGTAGTATACTAAGGAACTAAATCGGTAATATTCCATTGATAATTTATTATAGTTGTATGAGCAGTGACTTAGGTGTTGAAATGTCTGAGGTTGGACACTGGTTTTGTCAGTTACTAATTGTGGGCCAGTTCTTTAACTTTCATGTGCTTTTTTTTAATGGAAATAACAATTCAGTTATTGTGAGTATCTAGTGTATTATAAATAGTTGATATCAACTATTATCATTATTATTTAGCAGTTATCTAGGTGTATGGCCCGTCCTTCCATAAGGTCATGCTTTGGGGGAAAAGGTGTATAAAACTACAAAAATAAACATAGGAATTGAGCAAAACCAGACTGGTCTCTGTGGTTGGAATACTTCTCTGTTCTGGTAGAAGAAAGAGTTACATAAGATTTCTGTGCTTATAAATAACAGCAATGTCATGAATTAAGTTTTCTGTTGATACATTCTCTTTTGTTACATTTTGTTTACCATTTCTTCAGCAAAGCTTAGTAGTCAAAGAATCATACTTCTGGGAAGAAAAAAAAAATAAGAAGATTTGCATTTCCCTGATTACAAGTGATGTTGAACATTTTTTCATATGCCTGTGGCCATTTGCATTCCTCTTCAGAGAAGTTTCTTTTTAGCTCTTCTGCCCATTTTTTGACTGGATTATTTTCTTTGTTGTTGTTGAGTTTCATCAGCTCTTTGCAGATTTTTGTGATCAGTCCTTTATCATTAGTGTTGTGTACAAAAATGGTCTCCCAGTTGGTGGGGTTTTCTTTGTTTTTGTTATTGTCTCTTTTGCTGTGCAGAAGCTCTTTAATTTGATGTAGTCCCAGCTGTTGATCTTTGCCTTCACTATCACTGCTTTGGGTGATATGTCTGTAAAGATGTCTTTGATGTGCAAATCCCGTAGTGTTTCGCCTATATTTCCTTCTATGTATTTTATGTTTCAGGTCTTATGTCTAGTTCTTTAATCCATTTTGAGTTGATTTGTGTATTGGTGTGAGGTAGTGGTCAAGCTTCATTCTTTTGCATGTAGTGACCCAGTTTTCCCAGCACCATTTATTGAACAAACTTTCTTTGCTCCAATGCATAGTCTTTGCTCCTTTATCAAAGATTAGTTGATCATAAATCTGTGGGTTTATTTCTGGATTTTCTATTCGATCAAAACTACCATGAGATACCATCTTACACCAGTGAGAATGGCACATATTAAAAAAACTAGCAACAACAAATGCTGGCGAGGGTGTGGAGAAAAACGAACTCTCCTGCACTGTTGGTGGGAGTGCAAACTGGTCCAAGCACTATGGAGAGCTGTGTGGAGATTTCTGGACCTACTAAACATAGAGCTTCCATATGATCCAGCAATTCCACTCCTAGGTATTTACCCAAAGGACACAGAAACATCAATTCCAAAGAACACCTGCACCCCTATGTTTATAGCTTTGGAAACAGCCCAGATGCCCAAAAATAGATGACTGGATCAAGAAGATGTGGTACATATATACCATGGAATACTACTCAGCATTTAAAAAAGATAAACACATGCAATTTGCAGCAACATGGATGGTGCTGGAAGGGATCATGCTCAGCGAAATAAGCCAGAAAGAAAAAGAAAAATACCGGATGGTCTCACTCATAGCAGGAATCTAGAAAACTTAAATAAGGGACCAGGAAAATGAATAACTGTAAAAAAGTGAAAATCAAAATCAACAAAAAAGTATGAACCAGAGACACTTTTTGGGGGGTGGGGGGCAGGAGGGGAGGGAATGGGTCAGAAGGGGGGGTTGAAATTTTATGGGAATATAAAAATAAATTTATTGTTAAAAAAAATTAAGAAGAGGTGCGCAGACCTCTCCTGCCGCCCGCTGCTCCCCTCAGCAGTGTACTTCGGTCCTTCTGCCTGCTCTGCCCCTGCTCTGGCTCTGGTGAATTCTCTCACCCTCCGCCCTTCTGACTGTACCCAGTGCTTGTATAAATGAATGAATAAATAAATAAATAATAAATAAAAAAAAAAAAAAAAAAAAGAAATCAAGTCCTTCCTTTAAAAAAAAAAAAAAAAATTAAGAAGAAAATCTAGTCTATCATTTCTGTGTTAAAAATTAATAATTAGAAGCCTAGAAATTGAAAAACTTTTCCCAAAAATACACTGAGAATTCCAGAAAATTCCAGGTATAAAATCTAAATCTTACTGTATTCATTGTGCTCACTGCACTTTTTCTAATATATCACACTCCTTAATATTGTATTATATTTAGATTTGATTTTTTCTATAGCTATTTCATATTTTTGATCTGTTAATCTGCATTCTCCCCCAAGTCTGGATGCTGTCCATTGAGTCATAATTATATATTTTATTTATTTATTTGTTTGTTTAATTATTTATTTTATAAATTTTATTTTTTTATTCCCCATACAATTGCAACCCCCTTATTTTGACTCTCCCCTGCCCACCCCCCCATAGAGTGTCTCTGGTTCATAGTTGTTTGTCGATTTTGATTTTTACTTTCTTATAGTTATTCTTTTTTTTTTTTTTTTTTATAGAGGCATGTTTTTATTTATTTATTTATTTGATTGTTTGTTTGTTTTGTTTATACATGCACTGGGTACAGTCAGAAGCGCGGGAGGGTGAGAGAATTCACCAGAGACAGAGCGGGAAGCAGAGCAGGCAGAAGGACCGAGGTACACTGCTGAGGGGAGCAGCGGGCGGCAGGAGAGGTCTGCGCGCCATGTGGGACCCTCGCTGGTGGCCGGGGAGCAGCCGGGGATCGAACCGGCGCCGCCGAGGCCGCGGGCAGCTTTGCAACCCAGCGCTCAACCGCTGCGCCACCGGGGAGGCCCTTCTTATAGTTATTCTTTTTCCTGGTCCCTTATTTAAGTTTTCTTGATTCCTGCTATGAGTGAGACCATCCGGTATTTTTCTTTTTCTTTCTGGCTTATTTCGCTGAGCATGATCCCTTCCAGCACCATCCATGTTGCTGCAAATTGCATGTGTTTATCTTTTTTGAATGCTGAGTAATATTCCATGGTGTATATGTACCACATCTTCTTGATCCAGTCATCTATATATTAGTAACAGAAGATATGTTACGTAGGGAGCCACTACAAGAGTGCCACCATCCTGAAGTGTAGATTGTTTAAGGGAATTCATAAGAACATATTCATCACTCAAATGCCCCATAGGATTGAGCAAAGTTTCTGAATTATAGACAGTTATTCATTGTAAAACCTAATATTACTGACATGCAATGTTATAAATACCCTTATAGTTGCAAGCCAAAGAAAGTATACATGGCTTTAGGTATGTCATGCTTTCCTTCTAGTACTCCTACCCTCACTTTTGGTGGCACTTTCATCCCCATCCCATACCTAATATTCAAGCCTTTTCAGTGTTCTTTGTTTGTTGAGACTTGATTTCAGGAAAAATAATTCATTCTATAACATAAATAATAAGGATGATTTTTATTATTTTCTTAGCAAGTTCTGATTTAGCAGAAAAACAGCAATAACCTAATTCATTCCAAATACTTCTATCATCAAAAACCTCATTGGTATTCTTGTTGCTAACTGAAATAGATTCATATTTGACTTCACCTGAACTTTTGATTCTCCCAACCACACCCTACTTCTTGAAAGATTTTCTTTCCTTGGACTTTCCTTCTCATTTTTCTGATCAATCCTTTCTTTTTCTGAATCTTCCTCTGATAATTTCAAAAATTTCAGCATTCCCAAATTGTTGTCCTAAGCTTTCCTTTTCTTTCACTCTGCCAGATTTCTCTAAACTATCTCATCTGCTCCTTAATCCTCATTTATCACATATAAGCTCATTATTACCAAATCTATAGTTTCAGTTTCTGTCTTCTGAGCTCCAATACACACAAACATACTGACTTACTTGTATAGATATATAAGTACCAATTGTATTTATATGCTTTTAAATTAAAATTTTCTGAATAGAGTATAAAATTCCTCTAAAAATCAAACCCTCTTCCTACTAGAATCATCAAATACTAAGCTGATTATATATCGTGTTTTTCTGACAGTTTTGATTTCTACTTAGTATTCCAGTGTAATCAATAAGAGCAGAAGGATGCTTCTTCAGATGGAAGAGCACTAAAAGCACCATCCCAATAAACACACTTTGTATTTTAAAAAAAAATTCACAAGTAAACCAGTAAGACAATAAATCAAATTAAAGAAAAATTAAAAATTAAATTGAAACATACACAAGAAAATGTCTACATAAACAAATGAAGATCGAAATGGATGATTAGAAGAGAGTGTCATGTAAAGTTAAAGAAAAAAAATAGCAAAATAAATGATCTGTAACTACCTTAAGTTTAAAGGGAATAATCACACCAATAAAAAAACAGACTGGTAAGCTGGATGAAAATAAAAACTATGTAAAACCATGTGCCTTACAGAGACACACATTAGTTTCAAAGACACAAATAGATTGAAAGTAAATACAGATGAAAATATATCATGTGAGATAGTTCAAGGAAGATGGTTGAGAGACTGGATCCTTCAGTCATCACTTCTACAGAGACCAAGGATAGGCATCTGGTGGGAGCAACCATGTTTGAACAGTCCTGGGTATGTGAGGGACAGTATCATAATGAGGGACATTTACTCTCAGAGAAGTTTAGAAAGGTAGCTCTCCTCCTTTCCTGTGTCTACGCAGGTGTTTCTTTTCACAAACTGGTCCCTTGCAAGGGGAACTTTTTTTACCCACTTGTGTCTATGCAAGTGTCTTTTATTTTCTTTCCCTTCTTCATAGTAAATCTGCCCTTTCTGTATTTGAAAAAAAGGAAAGGATAGGAAAGACTAAGAAAGATTAAATCAGAAATTGTGGCAATTTACCAGTTGGGGTACTCTCCTGCCCCTAATTAGTGCCCAGGGTCTCACACAGCCTCAGCCTGAAAAGGAGAGTGCATATTTCTCAGCATGAGCACGAGCACAGTTTGTTCAACCATTCAACAAAAGGCAACTGGGCAACTGGGCAACCAGTGATAGGTTCAGCTGTGGAGAAAACCACTCATCTATCTGCTATATAATCTCTGGGTACCGATAATTGTTTGTGCCCACTGTGGGGAGCCAGGAAGCCACACACCCCTCCCACATGTGTGACCTCTCACTCATGCCAAGAATGCATGCAAAGAAAATGAGAGAAGCCACAATGAATAGTCTGTCCAGTGGGTTCCAGTGTCTACCTTGGTGAGTAGGCAAAGGCCTAGAACAAATGATTTGTGGCATTTGTTTCCCTATGGGTATATCACTCATAGTCTAATGGGCAAGGGACTCCTAAGTCACAGGCTTTGTAAAGTCTAGGTAGCCAACCAGACCTCCCTCCTGGTGACCTCAGACAAGAACACAAAGTGCACAGCGAATATAGTTTGTATGGTGGGTATTTGTGCCCAACATGGAGAGTCAGTGGAAGCACAGACCAGGAACTGATGTAAACTATGGCACTTGTTTCCCTGCACAGCAGTGAGTGTAGACCCTCTGGACATGTCACTCATAGTATTATCTGCAGAGGGCAACTGAATTTGCTTCAGGAAAGCCATCCATCACTCCCTTTTCTGTGTCCCCTGGGCCTGTGCCTAAAGTATGTAATTAGAAACTGTAAGTAACTAGAGTGAACAGGCCTGTGAATAAGAAGCATCCCACTTCCTGGTGGCCAGTCAGGAGTAGTACCTGCCTACCCTACTCCAATGTGCTTTCTCAGGCTTCCATCAATGCTCTCAACTTGCTACATCTAAAAGTGGGAATAAGATCTAAACAGCAAAATGGACAAACAAAAATCTACATGAAATTTAGCAAGTGCAGGGCCTCCCCGGTGGCGCAGTGGTTGAGCGCTGGGCTGTGAAGCTGCCCGCAGCCTTTGCAGCGCTGGTTCCATCCCCGGCCACCGGCGAGGGTCCCACATGGCGCGCAGACCTCTCCTGCTGCCCGCTGCTCCCCTCAGCAGTGTACTTCGTCAATCTGCCTGTTTCTCTGGTGAATTCTCTCACCCTCCCGCACTTCTGACTGTACCCAGTGCTTGCATAAATAAATAAATAAACAAACAAATAAATAAATAAATCTTTTTTTTTTTTTGAAGATTGATTTATTTATTTATACAAGCGCTGGGTACAGTCAGAAGCACAGGAGGGTGAGAGAATTCACCACAGCCAGAGCGGGGAGCAGAGCAGGCAGAAGGACCGAGGTACACTGCTGAGGTGAGCAGCAGGCGGCAGAAGAGGTCTGCGCACCATGTGCGACCCTCACCCAGGGTTGGAGATCGAACTGGCGCTGCAGAGGCTGCAGGCAGCTTCGCAACCCAGCGCTCAACCACTGTGCCACCGGGGAGGCCCAATAAATAAATCTTTAAAAAAGAAATTTAGCAATTACAGATCTCAAGTTGAGACCACAAGGCAGGAACAATTATCCAGAACTAACCACAAATATATGGAAGACCTTGAATTCCTATGATACAGAGAATTTAAAATCATCATGGCACAGGAATTCAAAGAAATGGAAGAAAACATTTTAAAAAGTGAATGGCATGAGATATACAACTATTGAACAGAAATAAGAAATTGGAGAATAAACAAAAAATAAGGGAGTTACAGGGCATAAGAAAAGATCATAGAGGCGATTTTAAAAATTATCAGAAAGCTATGGAAGCAAACAAGAACCAAAACAAAGACTAAATTAGTGACCTAAAGATAAAAATTCAAAAAGGAACTGGGTGGAAAAAGAAAGAAATATTTTGAGACCTACCCAACTCCAATAGGAAAGGCAATATAGGGATAATGGATACACCAGAAGGGAAAGAGAGAGAAAAGGGAAGAGAAAACTTACTCAAAGGAATAATAGTAATAATAATTCAAACCTGGGATGGAAATATGTATAAAAGTTCATGAAGTTAAAAGAACACCTGTTACCTAAGCATGAGACCTACACTTAGAAAAATAGTTGCGAAAATATCAAGAGTTAAAAACACATGGATAATGAAAGTGGCTAGGGAACTTCCAATCATATTGACATCAGACTTTTCAGAGGAAATGCTATGCAAACGAAGAGAATGGAACAAACTTTTGAAACTTAATGATAATAATTGACATCCAAGAATATTCTAATCTGCAAGACCCTCCTTCTGATATGAGGCAGAAATAAAGATTTTCTCAAGCAAACAGAAGCCAAAAGAGTTTGCAAACACCAAATATCACTTACAATAAATATTTAAAGCTCTCCTATCTAAATCAAAGGGAAAAAAAATTTACAACCCCTTCCCCACACCACATAAAAACTGAACAAAGAATTAGAACTAAAAAGTAAAAGAAAAAAAGGTAATAACAAATCTTCATCTATGAGTAATTACCCTAAATGTAAATAGACTGAATTCAACAATCAAAAAGCACAGAGTCGCCAACTGGGTCAGAAAACAAAACTCAACTATCTATTGGTGCACGGAGACTGATATGAGCTCCACAGATAAATATACACTGAAAATAAAAGTTAGCAAACTAACCCTACAAGAAAATGGGACACACAAAAAAGCAGGTACAGCCATAATTATATCTCATAAAATAGTTTTACTGCTTAAAAAAATCAAGAGACTGAGATGGTAACTATTTGATGATTAAGGTATCAATATATTAGGAAGACATAATGCTCATCATTATATATGCCCCAAACAAAAGAACATTCAAATATATCAGGCAACTACTATCAAATCTGAAACCAGATATTGGCAGAAAAAAAAGTAGAAGGAAGAGCTACAACATCCCACTTTCACCAATGGAGAAATCAACAATACAGAAAATCAAAGGGAAAGAATAGTCTTTGACTAGAAATTAGAACACATGGGATTCATAGATATTTAAAAAAAACTGGACCATGGAAAGGTGCAAACACATTTTTCCTAATTGCACATGGAGCAATCTGCAAGAAAAACTAAATGCTGGGTTACAAAAAATTTTCAATATATTAATGAAAATTGAAATTATATCAAATATATTCTCTGATCAGAATGGTATTTGAATAGAAATCAACCACAAAAAGAAAGCCAGAAAAAACTCTAATACTTGAAATAGAACAACACACTACAGAATAATCATTTGATAAATGAGGAAATCAAAGAAGAAATTAAAAAATACGTGGAGGTGAACAAAAATGAAGATACAACCTATAAGAGCCTATGGGATATAGCAAAAGCAGCACTACAGAGGAGTATTCAGTAATAAAAGCCTACATCAAGAAACAAAAAGAGCTCAAATAAACAACCTTAACTCTCACCTTAAATTACTAGAACAATAAGAATAAACAAAACCAAAACCAGGAGCAGAATGGAAATAATAAAAATCAGAGGAGATACGAATATAATAGAATAAAAAATACAGTTCAGGGCCTCCCCGGTGGCGCAGCGGTTGAGCGCTGGGTTGCGAAGCTGCCGGCGACCTCTGCGAAGCCGGTTCGATCCCCAGCTGCTCCCCGGCCACCAGAGGAGGGTCCCACATGGCGTGCAGACCTCTCCTGCCGCCTGCTGCTCCCCTCAGCAGTGTACTTTGGTCCTTCTGCCTGCTCTGCTCCCCACTCTGGCTCTGGTGAATTCTCTCACCCTCCCGCGCTTCTGACTGTACCCAGTGCATGTATAAACAAAACAAACAAACAAACAAACAAATAAATAAATAAAAACATGCCTCTATAAATAAAAAAAAAATTAAAAAAAAATACAGTTCAAAGGATAAATGAAACCAAAAGGTGGTTCTTTGAAAAAAAATTAACAAAATAACAACATTCTAGTATAAAAAAGGGGGGATATGAAAACAGGGACATAAATGAAAGAGAAGTTACAACAGACATTTCAGAAATACGGAGGACCACAAAACATTACTATGAACATGTATGTGCCAACAAATTGAACAAACTAAATGAAATGGGCAAATTCTTAAAATCTATACCCTTTGAACAAAATTGGGAAGAACTAAAAATCCTGAAAAAACAAACAAGGAAATTGGGAAGTAATCAAAAGTCTCCCAAAAATCAAAAACCTTGGCTCACATGATTTCATTAGTGAGTTCTATAAAACCTTCAAACATGAACAAAAAACTATTTTTCTCAAACTTCCAAAAAAATAAGGAAGATGGAATGGTTCCAGAGACATTTTATTAGGCCAACATCACTTTGATACCAGAAACTGACAAAGACATTAAAAAATATCAGACCAATATCCCTGATGAACATAGATGTGAAAATTCTCAAAAAATATTAGCAAGACAAATTCAACAATATAGAAAAAGGACCACTAGATGCCAAGAAAGAATTTAATAAATTAAATATCTATTTATGATAAAACCCTCAAAAAAACAGGGATAATTGAAACATAACTCAATGAAATAAAGGCCATATGCTACAAGCACAGTCAACATCAAACTCAATGATATAAGACTGAGAGCTTTTTTTCTAAGATCTGATACAAGATAAGCTGTCCACTTTCATCAACACTAGTGAACATAATATTGAAAGCACTAGATAGAGAAATTAGGCAAGAAAAAATATAAAAAGAATCCAAATTGTAAAAGAAGTAAAACTGTTGCTATTGCAGATGAAATAATAGACATAGAAAATCCTAGACTCCACAAAAAAAATCTAGTAGAAAAAATAAATCAATTTACAAAAATTATTTTTTTCCTATATGCATACAATGAGCTAGAAGAGAATGAAATCATGAAACAATCTCATTCACACTTGCAACAAAAACAATTAAATACCTAACCATAAGAGTAAACGTAACAGAGGAGGTGAAGACATATATAATGAACACTTTATGATATTGCTTAAAGAAATTGAAGCCACACAAAAAAATAGAAAGATATTCCCTGCTTATGGAAGAAAAATTAACATTAATAGAATGACCATCTTACCCAAAGCAATACACAATATTCAATGCAATCTCTATCAAGTCTCCAATGGTTCCAAAGAAATAGTACAAACATTATTGAAATTCATATGGAACCACAGAGGACCTCAAATAAGAAAAATCTTGACTAAAATTGAAGAAGTTTGGTGGTAATGGATTATCAGACTTCAAACTATACTACAAGGCTGTGGTAATCAAAACAATATGGTACTGGAACATACCAATGAAACAGAACTGAAAGATCAGAATAAATCAACACATCTATGGACAGTGAATCTACAATGCAGGAGCCAAAAGTTTATATTGGATAAAGAAGTGTTGCCACAAAAATGGTGTTGGGAAAACTGGACAACCACATGGAAAAGAATGAAACTAGAGTACCATCAAACACCTTACACAAAAATCAACTCAAAATACATTAAAGATAAGGATGTGAGAGCCAAGACTGTGAAATATATTGAAGAAAATATAGGCAAAATATTCCACAACATTGACATCAGTGATATCTTTGTGAACTTGTATCCAATGGCTATAGAAACTGAATATAAAATAATGGAGCATCAAACTACATCAAACTAAAATGTTTCTGCACAATGAAAGAAACTATAAGTAAAACAAGTTAACAACTGACTGAATGAGAGAATGTATTTGCATACCATTCATCTAACAAGGGGCTGATAGACAAGATCTACAAAGAACTCATACAGCTCAACAAAAAGAAAGCAAATAATTCAATCAAAAAAATTGTCAGAAGACGTAAATAGACCACTTGTCTAAAGAACATATAGTTGACCATCAGACACATGAAAAAATGAGAGTGGATTTTTAAAATATGATATATATATATTATATATATATATACACACAGTAAAATAATACCCAGCTATAACATAGTACCAACTCTTGCCATTGTGACAACATGGATGGAACTGGGGGTGGGGAGGTAATGCTAAGTGGAATAAGTCAGGAGGAGAAAGACAAATGCTAGATGTTTTCATACATATATTGCAATATAAAGAAACAAAAGAGAGGGCTAGACAAAAGTAAACCAATAACAAATCCTAGAAATCTGTAGAAATGAGGCCACAAAATGGGTCAGGGAAACCAAGTGTGCACTGGGTACAATTGACTATAGTGGAGGACTGTGGATTCATTGAGATGAGTGTGGTGTGGTGACATGCATCTGAGGAGGTGTGATCCTATATCTCTGAATCACATACAGTGTTTTAAACCAATATGACCATAATAAAAATAAATAAAAGGCTCTGGGGAAAAAGATATAGTTCAAGAGAAAGAAGTTATATCATATAAACAGAAAGTAAAAGAGATTTGGAAAGGTATTTTCCCCCAAATACAAAAACACTAATTCAAAGAGGTATATACACCCGTGTATTTATTGCAGTATTATTTACTAAACAATGTTGGAAATAACTGAAGTGTCTATGAACTGATGAATCGATGAAGATGTGGTATATAAACATGATGGAATAATATTCAACTGTTAAAAAGGATGGAATATTGCCATTTGCAACAACATGGATGGATCTATAGGGTATTATGCTTAGTGAAATAAGTCATATTAAGAAGACAAACACCATATAATTTCATTCATAGGTGGCATATAGAGAAACAAAACAGATGAACTAAATTAAAAAAAAAATAATTTTATTTTTAAGTTGTATATTTTTTTATTGAGGTAACATTGATTTACAACACCATATGATTTAGAAATATAAGTTAACATCAGATGTGTGTTATCATACACATCCACAACCAAAAATCCATACTCCTTTAATCTGGCCACTGGACTCCTGTCCCCTTTGTTCCCACCCTCTACCATTCCCTTCTAATAGCTCAATTCTGTGGTCATTTTCTAAGGTATTTTTATGGCTTAGTTTTGCCTGATGCTTTGTTTTGTTTCTTTATTTTCCAAATATGAGTGAAACCATCTGTATTTGTTTCTTCTTCTGGTTTGTTTTCCTTATCATAATCACCACCAATTCCACCCACGCTGTCTAAAATGGCATGAATTATAGTTTTTTATATATGGGTAGTGTTCCATTGTATATATGTGTGTATAATGTGTAGGTATATACACATATGTACATACACATACATACCTATATATATATATATATACATATATATATATAAAATCACTGAGCATTTTGGTTGTTTTTATAACTTGGTTATTGATGATAGTGCTTTAATGAACATAGGAATACATATATCCTTTAAATACTACTTTGTGTTCTTCTATAGATACCTAGGAGTATAATTGATAGCTCTTTTTTTAAGATTTATTTATTTATACAAGCACTGGGTACAGTCAGAAGCACAGGAGGGTGAGAGAATCCACCAGAGCCAAAACAGGGAACAGAACAGGCAGACTGATGAAACAAAATGCTGAGGGGAGTAGTGGGTGCAGCAGGAGAAGTCTGCGCACCATGTGGGGCCCTCGCCAGCAAGCCAGGGATCGAACAGGCACTACAGAGGCTGCAGGCAGCATCGCAGCCCAGCGCTCAACCACTGCGCCACCGGGGAGGCCCTAATTGATGGGTCTTATAATAGATTTATTTTTAATATTTTGAGAAACCTCCATACTGCTTTACATAGTGGTTGGACAAATCTACATTCCCACCAACAGTGTATGAGGTTTTCTTTTTCTCCACACCCCACTGTAAGTTGTTTCTGGTCTTCTGATATAGGCTGTTGTCATAGGTTCAAGGTGGTATATCACCAGGGTTTTGATTTGCATTTCTCTAATGATAAATGATGTGCATTTTTTAACGTGCTGTTCTCCATCTGTACGTCTCCTTTGGAGAAGTGTCTATTTAAAATCTTCCACCATTTCTTGACTGAATTATTTGTTTTCTTTGTGCTGAGTCCTGTAGATTTTAGATAGTATTCTTTGTTGGGCATATTGTATGGGATGTGATGTGCAAATATTTTCTCCCATTCAGTAGAGTGTATTTTCATTTAAGTTATAGTTTCTTTCACTGTGCAGAAGCTTTTCAATTTGGTATCAGCCCATTTATTTATTTTTGATGTTTGTATTCCCCTTGCTTTGTATTTGTGTCCCCAAAGACATCACTGAAATCAATGTCATGGAATGCTCTGCCTATGTTTTTCTCCTATATAATGTTATGGTTTCAGGTACCATGTCCATGTATTTAATACATTTTGAGTTAATTTTTATTTACTGTTTGAGATAGTGGTCTTGTTTCATTGTCTTGTATATGGTTGTCTACTTTTCCCCGGCGTCATTTATTGAAAAGACTTTCCTTTCTCCGTTGTATACTCTTGGTTCCTTTGTTTTAAATTAAATGTTTTTATAAGTATGGGTTTATTTCTGGGCCCTCAATTCTGTTCCATTAGACTGTAATGTCAATTTTTTAAAAGATTTATTTATTTATGCATACAAGAGCTAGGGTACAGACCAGAGATGCGGGGGAGGGGGATGAGAGGATTCACCAGAGACAGAGTGGGGAGCAGAACAGGCAGACTGACTGAAATACACTGCTGAGGGGAGCAGCGGGCGAGACAGGAGAGGTCTGCCTCGCCATGTGGGTTTCTCCCTGGCCGGCTGGGGATTGAAGTCATGCTGCACAAGCTGTGGATTACTTCATAGTGCAGTACTTAACCCCTTGCATCACCATGGAGGCCCTGTAATGTCAATTTTTATTCCAATAGGATCAATTAGTTGGTAATAGAAGGGTTGGAGTAAGGTGTGTTTATCCAGGCAAAAGGGCTTAATCACATGGTGAAGAATAGAATTGAATTTATAGTGTTGACTTAAAGTAGTATTTATAGATGTTGCTTTGTATATACTATGCTGATGCATATCTGAAATTTTTGTAATGTTATAATACAATGTATCAATACAATAAATAAGTGTGCAGTGATATATTCAAAGTGCTAAAAACTGAAATCTGTCCAAGAATATTTCACCCAGAACAGTTTTCTTTTGAGAATGAAAGAAAAAGATGCTCTCAAATACTGAGGAAGTTCGTCACCACTAAACTTGCCTTACAGGAAATGATGAACTTTTTCATACTGAAATGAATGGATTATAACTACTAACATAAAAATTTATTAAAATAGGGGCCTCCCCAGTGGCGCAGCGGTTGAGTGCTGGGTTGCAAAGCTGCCCGCAGCCTCTGCAGCACCGGTTCGATCCCCAGCTGCTCCCGGCCACCAGAGGAGGGTCCCACATGGCACGCAAACCTCTCCTGCCGCCCACTGCTCCCCTCAGCAGTGTACCTTGGTCCTTCTGCCTGTTCTGCTCCCCACTCTGGCTCTGGTGAATTCTCTCACCCTCCCCGCGCTTCTGACTGTATGCAGTGCTTGTATAAACAAACAAACAAACAAATAAATAAATAAATCTTAAACAAATTTATGAAAATATGAGATAAACTGATAAAGGTGAGTACATAGTTAAATTCAAAATACTCTAATACAATGGTGTGTCAATCACTTTACTTTAATAAAAAGACTTAAAAATGTATTATAACTAATTGCAGCTTAAATAATTTCTTAATGAATACACATAAATAAAGTATGTAAATCATGACATTAAAAATAAAAATGTGAAAAGGAGTAAAAAGAGGTTTTTTGTATGCAATAAAGCTTACTGTTGGGCATCCCCTGGTGGTGCAACGGTTGAGCACTGGGCTGTGAAGCTGCCCACAGGCTCTGTAGTGCCGGTTCGATCCCCGGCCACTGGGCGAGGGTCCCACAAGGCACGCAGACCTCTCCTTGTATAAATAAATAAAAAATAAATCTTAAAAAAAAGTTAAAATTAAAAAAATAACTTACTGTCATCTTAAAACAGATTAGGTACCCTCTTACTGTCTCAAAATAATATGCATATGCAGTTGTCAATTTACAAGTCTAATTGTAGTAATATATTATCATTTAATAGTCCCAGAAATTATGAACAAGTATTATTTTCCAATCCTGACCAATAATTTTGAACATAGGGAAAAGATCTTGAAATATACTGAATAATTTATCAGCCCTTCAGGACATCTACATTCACAGCTGCAAAAAACAAGACCTCATCAGAGAGTCAGCCAATAGCAGCCCCTCCCTCCCCCTGGGGTTCTACAATTTAGTAAATGCCTAGTCCTTTCTAAGCACCAGCTTTAAGATAAACTTTGTTATTTAGGATACAGAGATAATTTTCTCACTCCCATCTAGCCTCAGAAACTCATTGACAAGTTTACTCCTCCATCAACTTGCTTGGTGGGTAAGAAGAAAAAGTTCAATCCAGAGTTTCAAGTCTGCTGAGGAGGTCATTTTTTTGTAGTCCTGCCAAAAGACAATTTTGGGGGAAGATCATTCCAAGGAGCATTGCTGATTTCAGCTCCTTTTGATGTTCCCAAAGTCCTACAGCTGCCTAATCTGCCTGGGTTTCACACACTATCCCAAGTGTCAGAAACTTTGGAACCTCTTTGATGGAGAAAAAGCCCCACATATACATGTGGGTAGAGTGATTAGACAGAGCTGCTTTCAATATTCAACATTATGGTGCCATTTGGGATCCATAATATTGATATGTAGATAGTGCCATCTTAGGATACATGCTTCTGCAGCTTTTAGTTACATTTTGTTTCTGCAGAATATAACTAATGATACAATAGTCTTTATTCTGATATTTCAATTTAAAAATCTTCTTGAGGCATCAGCTACTGAAAAGAATTTATTGTTTCCAATACTTTAATCTGGGGGAATTCAGTATATATAAAATACAGTAATTAGCTCAGATATATCATAATACAGAAATAGTATGACTAGATCTGATTTGGATAACTTGCACTAACTTCCCTAAGGCATACATAACTTTTACACCCTGAGAAATCTAACATACTTAAGTCTAAATATCAAGTGCGAAATTAGCAAACTTTTAAAAAGGGAAACAGTTTTTTATTTCAAGTAACAAAAATGAAGGAATGCCTTCTCACAAAAGCAACACAATGGAGTCCCTTCCTAAAATGTTTCCCACGTTCTGAAATCAAAAATACATCCAAGGAAATGTCCATTGTAAATTGAGTATTAGTCCCACAGAGATTTGACAGCTGTGTTAGCTTCTAGGGTTTGATGAAAATCCTTTGTGCTATTTGAAACTCTCATGTTCCACCCAGCTGGCAGGCATGGAAAATGTGTCAATCCAAGGAAACATGTCAAGTCTCATCTTATTAAAAACATTAAGCATTTAAATGTATTTGCAATGTGAATGCCACTTAATTTGGCTGACAAAACCCTAGATTCAACATTTAAAGCATTTCCCCCACTGCTCGTGCTAACAGAAATGTGTTTAATTAACCACTATTCTAATTTTAACATAGGTTTGTTAGGAGCAATGTTTTAGCCCGGACTCCTGGTTTATGTCAGTAGCATATTAATCCATAAAGAGCTTTTTATCTAGAGAGCAACACACATTTCCTTACACCAGAGCATGCAGCTGTTTCAGTAAACTTTTTAACCACTTAAACTTATAAATAGACATTACCTCATTGAAATCTCTATTCTTCATAACAATACATTCCTCAAAAGGTAAGATATTAGCAGATTCAGGATGACATTTTCCAAAGGGAGCAGCAGAAATTCACATAGTAGTTTTCAGTTCACAGAGATTTTCAGGTTCTGTTTTGTTTTGTTTTATTTTTTTTAATAGAGAGAAAGAAACTTACCCTTTCTACCAGGATATCCTGTAGAGGATTGTGGGCAAAGAAAATTGAAATTTTGGCTTTGATAAATTCAGACCTTCAATGATTTGTACACTTCAGTCCAGAATAGAGTATCTGACTTTACTTTCCCATACATTACTATAATTTCCTCAGTCTACTATAAACGTTTGAAGTGTGAAAGCCCTGCTCAATTATTAGAATTTTACTATGCAGTTTAAGAACAAAATAAAAAATAAGCTTGCAATGCCTTTAAAATGCTGATCATGAAAGTTTAAAGCAGGTTCTTGTTGGTGCACAGCACAAATTAATTATATATGGCAATGGCAGTTTTTCATCTTCAGTTGTCTCTGATGTAGCTTATATAAAATAATTGCTCTGTTAACTGAATACCACTTTGTAATTGCAAAAAAAAAAAAAGTTGTGGTTGTTTTATTGACATTATGAATGCTTCTAAGTAAATTCAATTTTTTTATTTAAAAAAGAGTGTGAGGGCCTCCCCGGTGGCACAGCGGTTGAGCGCTGGGTTGCGAAGCTGCCTGCAGCCTCTGCAGTGCCGGTTCAATCCCTGACTGCCGGGCGAGAGTCCCACATGACACACAGACATCTCCTGCCACCCGGTTGCTCCCCTTAGCAGTGTACTTCGTCAATCTGCCTGTTCTACTCTCCGTTCTGGCTCTGGTGAATTTTCTCACCCTCCCGCGCTTCTGACTATACCCAGTGCTTGTATAAATAAATAAATAAATCTTAAAAAAAAAAAAAAAAAACAAAGAGTGTGATGATCATTCAGTAGAACTCCCTAACAATGAGACTACATAGCCAATCAGGTATAATTTTTCCCCACCGTAATTTCTAAGACTTTCAGAATTGAATTTCATGTTTCAAATTCTTTTTCCCAAGTTCCTACCACAATTGTCTTTTGTTCTTCCTCTAAATCAGAATATTTCAATCTTGATTCCATGGATGGATCACATTAGACTAATAAGACTGAAATTGTGGACAAAATATTAGTGGGTTTTATCACTAATTTAATATTTATTTTACTGGTCAATTTTAAATGTTGTTATTGTAAACTATCATCAAATTTAGTTTTAGGTAAATAAGCAGGAGACATATTTAAATATATGACTAAATGACTGGATAAATGATAGACAGATAGATAGAGAGATAGATAGATAGAGGAGCACAAGAAGAAGCACCTAGATGCTTCCATTATTATTACAGCATCTGGAGGCGAGTAAACTGGAGTAATCATTTTAAGATTTGACAAATTAAAAGAAAAGTTCAATTACACAGACATAGTACTTAGAAATTTAGTTTAAGAAGAGGGAGTGGGAATGAGGGAAATTCTAAAAAACTAAGTCTCACAGCTTACCATGGAGAATTAATTTCATATCAGCAGCACAGGAAAATTATGACCAATGTTCTGAGAAAAAAGAATTCCCAAACTCCAGTAATCTATAGGGTGTGAGTAAATAAGACTTATAAAGATGTGTGCTACAGAACCAAAAGGAAACAATAAGAATGTATACTTCAGTATTTCCATGCAGACTGGCAGATTGTATTGGTAGTTGAAAAGAATGTATTTCAAAGATGTTACAAAGGAAGAAACAATTGATGTGTCTAATTGGGGAGCTGGAAAAGATAGGGAAGTCAACTGTACATTTTGGACCTAGGATACTAGCTGATGGTATTTCAAAATGAAATAGGACATAATTCATCTATCCAACAAGCATTATTAAGCAAATAGTACTTGCAAGGGATTGTGCTCAGTAGTTCAACAATTAGTAAGTCATGGCCCCTGTTATCAAGGACTGTTTTTAACATATTAGAATTCTTGTTCCTATCATAATTAGAGGAAAATTACATCATTTTTATTTAAATAGTTTTTATTTTCTTAATCATTGTTAATTTTTATTTAAATAGTTTTTATTTTCTTAATCATTGTTAATTTTTGTACAATATTTGATTTCTCCTCTCATGTGTAGTCCCCATAGTTCTCCCACCACTGCGACACCCATGACCATTACCATAGTCCCTTGTGTAATTCCTACTCCTGTGTTGACCCTTCTCCCTCTCCCTCCCCTCCTGTATGCCTCAGATCTATGGTCAGTTAGAAAGAAAGAAAGAAAGAAAGAGAGAGAGAAAGAAAGAAAGAAAGAAAGAAAGAAAGAAAGAAAGAAAGAAAGAAAGAAAGAAAGAAAGAAAGAAAGAAAGAAAGAAAGAAAGAAAGAAAGAAAGAAAGAAAGAAAGAAAGAAAAGAAAGAAAGAAAGAAAGAAAGAAAAGAAAGAAAGAAAGAAAGAAAGAAAGAAAGGTAAAAGCATTTATAAAGGAGATCAAAAAGAAAATTTTAGGCTGAGGCCTTTGTGAAAAAAACACAATAAATGATATAAAAACCCAAATGAATAGCCTTAAGAGCAGAGTAAAGAGGACATAGGAAATAATCAGTAACTAGAAGAAAAAAATAAAACTTATGCAGTATAAAAAACTGAAAGAAATGAATTGGGAAAAAAGTTTTATTATTACAATTTTGGAGTTACAATTTTATACCTCAGTATGAGTATATGTTCCACTCAAGAAAACACTCAAGACAATGCCCTAAGTACTTCCATCCCCATCTCTTCATTCCTCCCCCCATCCCTGGTCTTGAGAATATTCAAGACATATTATATTTCAATATTCACAAAGAGATTTCAAACTTTGAGTCACCACAATCATGATATAATAAAAAATTATTATATAAACACACTTCTTGGTGAAGTGCTTATGAAATATCTAGACATCTTCAATTAACTACCATGACCATTTTTCTCAGCATGATCAAAGTCAAGGAAACCCAAAGACTGAAATCGTAAAAAGTATATTTCTACAATTGATATAATTTAATTAGAAATTAATAACAGAGGCAGATCAACATGGTTGCAAGGAAACGCTGCAAGTAAGATCTCTCATTAAAAAAAAAAAATTAATAGGGAGGAAAAGCGGCAGGTCCCAGTGAGAACTGGACACGGAAGATAAATGGATGACTCCAGCAAACTACCTGAAGAAGAAAGTTGCCATAAAAGAGGACTAGAAGGGAGGAAAGCTCAGAACCCTGCTACCCTCCCCCACCCACAAAGTCGGCACTCTCTGACCAACAGGAAGGAGGAAAAAACAAAAAAAACTAAAATGACCAACAAGAACAAACTACGCAGCAAGCGGGACTGTGAGTGGAAAGGAACTATTTCAGCCACCACACCCCGTGAACTGGAGCTGTGGATAACCCTGCAGGATTTGCCACCGAGGTGAGCGAACGGCTCTGGTGCCATTAGAGAAAAACAAAGACTCCCGGAGACCTACAAACAGCCCCAGGCCAGCCGGTAAGCTTGTGCAGAAAAGCGGCGCGCTTGAAAAGGATACGCGGATCACTGCTGCCCAGGTCCCCGCGCCTGTGACCTAGGCTTGCCGGGAGATGCACGGGGGCCCTTACTGAGGTGAATGTCCCTCCTTGAGTAATCAGAAACCAGGCGCCCGGACAAGGGAGTGGGGTGCAAAAGGCGCCATTTCTGCGGACACTGAACTGGGCTACAGCCCGCATCCTGGACCTGAGGGCTTTGGAACTGAGACCCGGGGCATGAAATTCAGGGCGTGGGTTCCCCACGATGGTGAGGCACAAGGCAGACACAGCACCCCAAAGCCATTGAGGCTTTCCCCACCACTTCCACTCTGTTCCCCTGTCCCACGGGGAGAAAAAAACAGCTCCCAAGGACACTAGGAGAGATCTCTGGCACCACCTAGCGACCAGAAAAGAAATCACCAACACCCCATAGAATAGGGACCTTTCTTCAGTAAAGACTGCTTGAAACCAACAGAAGGCTCCTGGAGGAGCCAGTGGTGAGCTGGGAAGTTTGCCCATGGCAGGCTCCTTCTGACCAGCAGTCCAAGCCCAGAGGGGGAGTGGGCACCCACGGCCAGGGCAGACCAGGCGTGCAGAAGACTGTGCCTGTCTCTAAATCACCATTTTAGAATAGGAACCTTTCTTCAGTAAAGACTGCTTGAAACTGGCAGTGACTGGGAAGTTCACCCATGCCAAGCCCCTTCTGGCCAGCAGTCTGAGCCCAGAGTGGGAGCAGGGACCCACAGCCGGGACAGACCAGATACGGAGGGGAGTGTGTAGCCACATCGCCTTTTTAGAACAGGGACCTTTCTTCAAAAAAGGCTGCTTGAAATTGGCAGA
>NW_023601543.1:41941342-42001856 GCF_014898055.3 Talpa occidentalis
AAAAATAAAAATAAAAAAACTAGCAACAACAAATGTTGGGCGAGGTTGTGGAGAAAAAGGAACTCCCCTGCACTGTTGGTGGGAGTACAAACTGGTCCAACCACTATGAATAGCTGTGTGGAGATTTCTTGACCTACTAAACATAGAGCTTCCATATGATCCAGCAATTTTACTCCTAGGGATTTCCCCAAAAGACACAGAAACATCAATTCCAAAGAGCACCTGCACCCCTATGTTTATAGCAGCACTGTTTACAATAACTAAGCTTTGGAAACAACCCAAATGCCCAAAAATAGATGACCGGATCAAGAAGATGTGGTGCATATACACCGTGGAATTTTACTCAGCATTCAAAAAAGATAAACACATGCAATTTGCAGCAACATGGATGGCGCTGGAAGGGATCATGCTCAGCGAAATAAGCCAGAAGGAAAAAGAAAAATACAGTATGGTCTCACTCATAGCAGGAATCTAGAAAACTTAAATAAGGGACCAGGAAAAAGAATAACTATAAGAAAGATAATATCAAAATCAACATTAACTATGAACAAGAGACTCTCTATGGGGGATGGGGGGAGGGGAAAGGAGGGCTTGGGGTGAAAATAAGGGGGTTGTAATTGTATGGGGAATATAAAAGTAAAATTTAAATTGAAAAAGAAATTAATAACAATAACACACTTAGTGTTGGGTTGGGAATGCACCAGCATGTCCCCGGGGACACGATGAGTGATGAGTCATGGGTCATGGAGCAGGTTTGCAAGGCGAGACTCTGCTGCTCAGTGAGCAGCCCTCTTGCTCTTTATTAGCAGTCATGAACAAGCATGATTGTTTATGTGACAATGGCAGGAAGAACAAGGTCCAGGGGAGACAAAGGGTAATCAACTTTATGGGGAACAGGAGGGGACATGTCAGCCATGTATACAGGGAGGACTTCTTTTTTTTTTTTTTTTTTTGAAGATCTATTTATTTATTAATACAAGCACTGGGTACAGTCAGAAGCGCTGGAGGGTGACAGAATTCACCAGAGGCAGAGCCGGGAACAGAACAGGCAGAAGGACTGAAGTACACTGCTGAGGGGAGTAGCGGGTGGCAGCAGAGGTCTGCAGGCCATGTTGGACACACACCTTGCGGCCGGGGATCAAACCGGTGCTGCAGAGGCTGCGGGCAGCTTCGCAACTCAGTGCTCAACCACTGAGCCACCGGGGAGGCCCCAGGGAGGACTTCTGGTGCAGGTTCTTGACGTAATTTCAGAGCCACTCCCAGACCATCTCAGACCATGGCCACACAATCAGTCAACGGCTACCTAGTTGTCCCCAACTGCCTCATGATGTGGGCCACTGTCTTAAAGTAGTTATTCAGCAGTGCCTTATCCAAATCCTTCACACACACACAGGTGCATCGAGAGGACAAACACACACAGGTACAGAGGCCCCAAGTGGTAGAAAGGCCACAATCTAGAAAAGCCACTCTTAATTAAAATTAAATGATATTTGTATCCCAAATGAAGCTTTAAAATGTGAAATAAGCCAGAAAGAAAAAGAAAAATAGGGCCTCCCCGGTGGCGCAGCGGTTGAGCACTGGGTTGCGAAGCTGCCCACAGCCTCTGCAGCGCTGGTTCAATCCCCAGCTGCTCCCCGGCCACCGGAGGAGGGTCCCACACGGCGCGCAGACCTCTCCTGCCACCCGCTGCTCCCCTCAGCAGTGTACTTCTGTCCTTCTGCCTGCTCTGCTCCCTGCTTTGGCTCTGGTGAATTCTCTCACGCTCCCGTGCTTCTGACTGTACCCATTGCTTGTATAAATAAATAAATAAATAAACAAACAAACAAATAAATCTTTAAAAAAAAAAAGAAAAAGAAAAATACCGGATGGTCTCACTCATAGCAGGAATCTAGAAAACTTAAATAAGAGACCAGGAAAAATAATAACTATAAGAAAGTAAAAATCAACAAACAACTATGAACCAGAGACACTCTATGGGGGGTGGGGGCAGGGAAAGGAGGGATTGGAGTCAAAATAAGGGGGTTGCAATTGTATGAGGAATATAAAAATAAAATTAAAATTAAAAAAAAAATAAAATTTGTCCACTAAATGATAATAAAATCACAACATAAAAAATTGTGGTTTGAGACTGATGTTAACTGAAATAAGTCAGAAGGAGAAAGATAAATACCGGATGGTGTCCCTAATATGTGGAATATAAAGAAACTAAACTAAGAGTCAGATAAAGACAAGCTTAAACACCAACCCTTGAAAGCTGACTAAAGAACTAAAGCATTCAGGAGGGGAAGGAGGTGGGAAAAGGGGTTAAGAAGAAAGAGGGAAGGAAGCACAATGTATTATGGTGGTGGACTATGGATGACTTTGTGGTGGGTGTACTACAGTGGCAATACCTGGTGGAGATATACAAATATTACCCCAATAATAAATTAATTAATTTTTAAAAATGCTGCCAGGACAGAGCTTAGAAATAAATCTATAGGTATAAATATATTTAGTCATTGAATTGATTCAATGCTCTTGTTGTATGTTTTCTAAAATATACTTTATGATTCATTATATGAGCTCTTTCAAGCTAAAATTCTTATGAAATAATTCAATTTGAAACACCTATATTTTACTTAAAGTGCCACAATATATGCCTTTATGTTATGAAATTATTTCTAATAAAACAAAACCTTAAGACATTAAGCCAATAATAAAAGCAAATGTATTTCTATATATTAGAAATGAACAATTCAAAAATAAAATTAAGAAAACAATTCAGGATCCAGCCACCATCTGGGCAGACCATGGGCACAGGAAAGTGCCCCCCGACTTGCTATTTTAGACCAGGTATATTTGTGTCTAGAATCCACCTAGACTGCGTGGAACTGGGAAAGGGCTGCCCCACAGGCAGAGGTGAGTTGAAAAGCCCCCACAAGCCAAGCCCCACCTGGCCACCAGTTGGAGCCCAGAGGGGGTTCTGGCCACCATCAGGGCAGACTGCAGGTGCAGGGTAGTGCCCTCCTGACACGCCATTTTAGACCAGGTATCTTTGCATCCAGATTCCACCTAGACTGCAAGGAAGTGGGAAAAGGCTGCTCCCACAGCCAGAGGTGAGCTGAAAAGTCCCCACAAGCCAGGCCCTGCCTGGCCGCCAGTAGGACGCCAGAGGGGGATCCAGCATTTTGGAGCCCAGTAGGCAATTCAGCCATGGCCATGGCAGTCTGTGCGACTGCAAAACCCACCTCTTGAACTAAACAAATACAGAAGGAGGAAATTTTCTGTGACAGTGACCATTAATATATTCATAGAACCACTACCCTACTGGACTCCTGGTACTGGACCACCAGATTCTGACATCCCAGAAAAAGCACACCAAAAAGATGCCAGCCAGTACCTGGAACATGGTGTCCCAATGCATAGGACAAATTAGAAAACAAACAGCAGGGAGAAGAAAAACTACAAGCAACCAAGCAAGTCCTCAAGGAAAAGACATACCACAAAAACAAAATCACCCAACAGAATGCAACAAGAGTGACTTGGAAGAACTTCTGAGCCTTCCCAATAGAGAATTTAAAATTGCCATGAGTAAAAAACTAGAAGAAGTGGAAAATGATATGGGAAAAATAATCAATGATCAGAAGAATGAAATTGAGTTCCTAAAGAGGGAAGTGAAAGAAATGCAGGAGATCAAAGGATTAATGGAGGAGCTAAAAGACACTGGGAAAAGCAGTGAAAGGAGAATAGATGAAGTGGAAGAACGAATAAGTACTCTCGAAGACACAGAATTAAAAAGAACTAAAACAGAAAAGGAAAGAGAAGTACGAAGGAAAAAGAATGAAGAAAGAATTCGGGAACTATCTGACTCATGAGGAAAGGAAATATAAGAGTTATAGGAATCCCAGAAGGAGAGGAGACCTAGGAACAGAGAAAATATTCAAGGAAATAATTGAAGAGAACTTCCCAAACATGAAGAAGGAGCTGAAAATAGACATACCAGAAGCAAGAAAACCAAACTTCCATGATGAAAGGAAAAATGCACCAAGAAACATAATAGTAAAGTGTCCAAGAATGTAAGACAAGGGAAAAATAATGAAGCTGAGAAGAGGGAAGAAACAGATAACATACAAAGGAAAACCAGTCAGACTGACATCAGACTTCTCCGAAGAAACACTATGGGCAAGGAGAGAGTGGAGAGACATAGTCAACAGACTCCAGGACAACGAATGCCAACCAAGAATACTCTATCCTGCAAAGCTTTCCTTTCTCTATGAAGAAAGAATAAGGAACTTCTCAGACAAACAGAAACTCTGGAATTGCTTTACAACTAAACCCTCACTCAAAAAAATACTACAAGGAGTCCTAAAGCCAGAATCAAGAAAAGATGAATAAGAACGAAACAACAAAAAATATATTAAAAAAAAAAATAAATCCAGGGCCTCCCCTGGTGGCGCAGCAGTTGAGTGCTGGGCTGCAAGGCTGCCTGCAGCCTCTGCAGCACTGGTTCATTCCCCAGCTGCCAGCGAGGGTCCCATGGCATGCAGACCTCTCCTGCCGTGCCCTCTGCTCCACTCAGCAGTGAATTTCATCAGTCTACCTATTCTGTTCCCTGCTCTGGCTCTGGTGAATACTCTCACCCTCCCGCGCTTCTGACTGTACCCAGTGTTTATATAAATGAATAAATAAATCTTTAAAAAAAAAAAAAGAAGGCAAAGAACACTCATACATCATGGAGATTGAAACCCACACTACTGAAAGACCACTGGACTAATGAGGAGAACAAAGAAGAAATAAAAAAATACTTTGAGTTGAATGCCAAGGAGGACACCAATTTCCTAAACGTATGGGATGCAGCAAAAGCAGTAATAAGAGGAAAATATATCGCAATACAGGCTCACAGCAAGAAACAAGAAAGAACTCAAAGAAACAACCTAATCACATATCTCAAAGAACTGGAAAAAGAAAAACCAAAAAACTCCAAAACCAGTAGAAGAAAGGAAATAATAAAAATCAAAGCAGAAATAAATGAAATAGAAAATTTAAAAACAATACAAAAGATCAATAAAACCAAAAGAATGTTCTTCAAAAAAATAAATCAAATAGACAAACCCCTAGCCAGGCTCACAAAGGAAAAACGGAAGAAAGAACAAATAAATGGGATCACAAATGACTGAGGAGAAATCACAACAGACAAAGCAGAAATCAAAAGAATAATCAGAAACTACTATGAACAGTTATATGCAAACAAGTTCAACAATCTAGAAGAGATGGACAAATTCCTACAACTCTACAATTACCAAAAGCTAGATAAAGAAGAAATAGAACACCTAAACAGACCAAGTACAAGCAGTGAAATTGAAATGGTAATCAAAACCCTCCCCAAAAACAAAACTCCAGGACCAGATGCATTTAAAAATGAATTCTACCAAACATTCAGAAATGAACTAGTGCCTATGCTTCACAAATTTTTTCAAAACTTGAAAAGGAAGGGATAATACCAAACATGTTCTATGAAGCCAACATTACACTAATACCAAAACAAAACAAGGACAACAGAAAAAAAAGAAAACTACAGCTCAATCTCTCTAATGAACATGGATGAAAAAATCGTGGATAAAATTTTAGCTATCAGAATCCAACAATGTATCCATAAGATAATTCACCACGACCAAGTAGGATTCATTCCAGGGACACAAGGATGGCTCAACATCCGAAATGCAATCAATGTAATCCAACACATCAAGAAAAAGAAATATAAAAGCCATATGATAAAAGTGCAACACCCATTCATGATAAAGGCCCTTGAAATTCTTGGGATACAAGGAACATACCACAACATCATAAAGGCCATAAATGACAAGCCCACTGCCAATATCATTCTCAATGGTGAAAAGCTGAAAGCATTTCCATTAAGATCTGGAAAAAGACAAGGATGTGGACTCCCACCAGTGCTTTTCAATATAATACTGGAAGTCCTAGCCAGAGCAATAAGACAAGACAAGGACATACACGGAATCCAAATAGGCAAGGAAGAAGTCAAAATATCACTATTCGCAGGTGATATGATAATATACATAGAGAACCCCAAAAACTCTGTAGAAAAACTTATTAAAATAATCAATCATTTAGTAAAGTAGCAGGATTCAAAATCAACACACAAAAATCAGTAGCCTTTCTATACACAAACAATAAATATGAAGAAGAGATGAAGAAAACCATTCCATTTATTATTGAAACAAAAAAAATTGAATACATGGGACTAAACTTAACAAAAGAGTTAAAGGAGCTATACAAAGAAAACTATAAAACTCTGTTAAAATAAATAGAAGAAGACACAAAGAAATGGAAAGACATCCCCTGCTCATGGATTGGAAGAATTAACATGATCAAAAAGGCCATCCTACCAAAAGCAATTTACACATTCAATGCAATTCCAATAAAAACTTCAATGACATTCTTCAAAGAAATAAAACAAATATAGATGAAAGTCATATGGTGCCACCAAAAACCCAGAATAGCCAAAGCTCTCCTGAAAAAAAAAAAAAGAAGGGAATGGAGGCATCACACTCCCAGACTTCAAACTATACTACAAAGACATAATAATCAAACCTGCAAGGTATTGGAACAACAACAGAAACATGGATCAATGGAAACTAATAGAAAATCCAGAAATAAACCCATAGATTTAAAGTCAACTAATCTTTGACAAAGGAGTAAAGAATATGCAATGGAGCAAAAAAAGATTGTTCAATAAATGGTGCTGGGAAAATTGGGTTGCTACATGCAAAAGAATGAACCTTGACTACTACCTCACACCATGCACAAAACCAACTCAAAATGGATTAAAGAATTAGACATAAGCCCTGAAACCATAAAATATATAGAAGGAAATATAGGCGAAAAACTACATGACATACACCTCAGCAATACCGTTAAAGACTCATCACCCAGAACATGATCCCTACCAGCTCCATCCATGTTGCTGCAAATGGCATGAGTTTACCTTTTTGATTGCTGAGTAATATTCCATTGTGTATAGATACCACATCTTCTTGATCCAATCATCTATTTTTGGGCATATGGGTTGTTTCCATAGCTTAGCTATAATAAATAGTGCTGCTATAAACATAGGGATGCAGGTGTCCTTTTGAATTAATGTCTCTGTGTCCTTTGGGAAAATACCTAGGAGTGGAATTGAAGAAACAATCAAAATCAAATAAGCAACCATAAACCAGAGACACACTATGGGTGGCATGGAGGAGAAGAGGGATTAAGGTCAAAGTAAGGGGGGTGGGAATTGCATGGGGAATATAACCAAAATGAAAATGTATACATTGTGCAAAAGTGAAAAATGATATAACAATTATATAAATAAAATATAAAAATAAAAAAAAAGAATCATCACCCAAAGCAGTGATAGCAAAAGCAAAGATAAACAGCTGGGAATACATCAAATTAAAGAGCTTCTGTACTGCAAAAGAGACAGTAACCAAAACAAAGAGACACCTGACTGACTGGGAGAAAATTTTTGCACACAACACTAATGATAAAGGACTGATCACAAAAATCTACAAAATGCTGATGAGACTAACCAAAAACAAAGTAAATAATCCAGTGAAAAAATGGGCAGAAGAGATAAAAAGGAACTTCTCCAAAGAGGAAATGCAAATGGCAAACAGGCATATGAAAAAATGTTCAGCATCACTTGTAATCAGGGAAATGCAAATCAAGAATACAATGAGATACCATCTTACACCAGTGAGAATGGCACATATTAAAAAAAACTAGCAACAACAAATGTTGGCGAGGATGTGGAGAAAAAGGAACTCTCATGCTGGTGGGAGTGCAAACTAGTCAACCACTATGGAAAGCTGTGTGGGTATTCCTCAATCTGCTAAAATGGAGCTTCCATATGATCCAGCAATTCCACTCCCAGGTATTTACCCATAGGACACAGAATCATTAATTCCAAAGGGCACCTGCACCCCTATTTTTATAGCAGCATTATTTACAATAGCTAAGCTATGGCAACAACCCAAATACCCAAAAATAGATGACTGGATCAAGAAGATGTGGTATATATATATATATATATATATATATATATATATATATATATATATATATATACACAATGGAATATTACTCAGTAATCAAAAAAGATAAACTAATGCAATTTGCAGCAACATGGATGAAGGTGGAAGGAATCATGCTCAGAGAAATAAGCCAGAGAGAAAAGGAAATATACTGGATGGTCTCACTCCTAGCAGGAATTTAGAAAACCTAAATAATGTACCAAGAAGAAGACTAATATAATAAAGTAAAAATCAAAATCAACAATCAACAATAAACCAGAAACACACTGCAGCGGAGAGGGGGTGGAGAGGAGGGATTAGGGTCAAAATAAGGGGGGGGGGTGGGAATTTTACAGAGAATATAAACAAGATGAAAATACATACATTGTACAAAATGAAAAATGATGTAAAAATATATAAAATTAAAAAATAAAATAAATTTTAATAGGTTTTTGTACTCTAGTACTTTTCTGATCTATAATGTGCTAAAGTGCATAGCACCAATGAGATTTCAATAGCATGCTGTATTTGCCAAAGTTACATGTTAACAGAACTCCCTCTTTAAAATTACTTTTATCTCCCTGTGGAGTTTTTGGGGTTCTCTATGTATATTATCATATCATCTGTGAATAGTAATAGTTTGACTTCTTCCTTGCCTATTTGGATTCCTTGTATGTCTTTCTCTTGTCTTATTGCTCTGGCAAGGACTTCCAGTATTATACTGAAAAGCAGTGGTAAGAGTCAACATCCTTGTCTTGTTCCAGATCTTAATGGAATTGCTTTCAGCTTTTCACCATTGAGAATGATATTGGCTGTGGACTTATCATATATGGCCTTTATGATGTTGAGGTATGTTCCTTGTATCCTGAGAGTTTCAAGGGCCTTGATCATAAATGGGTGTTGCACTTTGTCTAAAGCTTTCTCAGCATCTATTGATATTATTATATGTTTTTTTTTAAGATTTATTTATTTATTTATACAAGCAGTGGGTACAGTCAGAAGCGCGGGAGGGTGAAAGAATTCACCAGAGCCAGAACGGAGAGCAGAACAGGCAGACTGATGATGAGGGGAGCAGCGGGCGGCAGGAGAGGTCTGCGCGCCATGTGGGACCCTCGCCTTGTGGCCGGGGATCGAACCGGTGCTGCAGAGGCTGTGGGCAGCCTTGCAACCCAGTGCTCAACCACTGTGCCACCGGGGAGGCCCTTATTATATGGTTTTTATATTTCTTTTTGTTGATGTGTTGGATTAAATTGATTGCATTTCAGATGTTGAACCATCCTTTTGTCCCTGGACTAAATTCTACTTGGTCATGGTGAATTATCTTATGGATACATTCTTGGATTCTAATAGCTAAAATTTTATTGAGGATTGTTGTATCTGTGCTCATTAGAGAGATTGGCCTGTAGTGTTTTTTTTTGTGTGTTGTCCTTGTTTGGTTTTGTTATTGGTGTAATGTTGGTTTTATATAACGTGTTTGGTATTATCCCTTCCTTCTCAAATTTTTGAAAGAGTTTGTGAAGGATAAACACTAATTCGTTTTGGTAGAATACATTTGTAAATCCATCTGGTCCTGGGCTTTTGTTTTTGGGGAGGGTTTTGATTACCATTTCAATTTCACTGCTTGTACTTGGTCTGTTTAGGTGTTCTATTTCTTCTTTATCTAGCTTTGGGTGATTGTAAAGTTGTAGGAATTTGTCCATCTCTTCTAGATTGCTGAGCTTGTTTCCATATAACTGTTCATAGTAGTTTCTGATTATTCTTTTGATTTCTGCTGTGTCTGTTGTGATTTCTCCTTTTTCATTTGTGATCCTATTTATTTGTGCTTTCGCCCGTTTTTCCCTTGTGAGCCTGGCTAAGGGTTTGTCTATTTGATTTATTTTTTTCCAAGCACCAACTTTTGGTTTCATTGATCTTTTGTGTTTTTAAATTTTCTATTTCATTTATTTCTGCTTTGATTTTTATACCTTCTTTTCTTCTACTGGTTTTAGGGGTTTTTTTGTTGTTCTTTTCCTAGTTATATGAGCTTTGAGATTAGGTTGTTTCTTTGAGTTCTTTCTTGTTTCTTGATGTGAGCCTGTATTGCTCTATATTTTCCTCTTACTACTGCTTTTGCTGCATCCCATACATTTAGGAAATTGGTGTCCTCCTTGGCATTCAACTCAAAGAATTTTAATTTTTTTCTGTGATCTCCTCATTAGTCCACTGGTCTTTCTGTAGTAAGGGTTTCAATCTCCATATCGGAGGGTTCCTTGCCATCTTTTAATGGTTTATTTCCAGCTGATGCCTTCATGGTCAGAGAAGATGATTGGTATGATTTCAATATTAGTGTGTCTGTTGATGTTTGTCTTATGTCCCAGTATGTGATCGATCCTAGAGAATGATCCATTTGCACTTGAGAAAAATGTGTACTCGGATTTTTTTGGGTTTAGTGTTCTATAGATGTCTGTTAAGCCCATGATCTCTAGATCCTTATTTAGAGCTTTAGTGTCCTTGCTTATTTTTTGTCTCGTTGATCTATCCATTGTTGATAATGGTGTGTTGAAGTCTCCTACTACATATGTGTTTTCTCTGATGTCTGATATATTTTGGTGCTCCTTCATTTGGTGAGTATATTTTAATGAGTGTTATTTCTTCTTGAAGTATTGTCCCCTTGATCATGATGTAGTGACTATCTGGGTCTCTTTTTACCTTTTTGAGTTTGAAATCTGTTTTTTCTGATATAAGTATTGTTGTTCCTGCCTTCTTTTTTGGTCCATTTGCTTGTAGGATTGTTTTCCATCCTTTTACTTTCAGTCTATTTTTATCTTTTGTAGTTAAATGTGTTTCCTGGAGACAGCAAAAGGTTGGGTTTTGTTTCTTAATCCAGCCTGCGACTCTGTGTTTAGTCCGTTTACATTTCAGATTAATATTGATATGTTAGTGTCTATATTTGCCATTTTGTTTGTCTTTTCACTGGATTTATTTATTCTTTAATATTATTTTTGGTCTTGTTTCTTTCTTATTCATCTCTCAGTTGGTTCTGGCTTTAGGACTCCTTGTAGTATTTTTTTTTTTTTTGAGTGAGGGTTTAGTTGTAATGCAATTCCAGAATTTCTGTTTGTCTGAGAAGTTCCTTATTCTTTCTTCTAGAGGAAGGAAAGCTTTGCAGGATAGAATATTCTTGGTTGGCATTTGTTGTCCTTGAGTTTGTTGACTATGTCCCTCCACTCTCTCCTTGCCCATAGTGTTTCTTCGGAGAAATCTGATATCAGCTTGATTGGTTTTCCTTTGAATGTTATCTGTTTCTTCCCTCTTGTCATCTTCATTATTTTCTCCTTGTCTTGGATTCTTGGGAATTTAACTATTACGTGCATTGCTGTATTTTTCCTTTCCTCATGGAAGTTTTGTGTTCTTCTTGCTTCTGGTATGTCTATTTTCAGCTCCTTCTTCACGTTTGGGAAGTTCTCTTCAATTATTTCCTTGAATATTTTCTCTGTTCGTAGGTCTCTCTCCTCTCCTTCTGGGATTCCTATAACTCTTATATTTCCTTTCCTCATATAGTCAGATAGTTCATCATTCTTTTCCCTTTGTATTTCTCTTTCCTTTTCTGTTTTGGTTCTTTTTATTTCCATGTCTTCAAAAGTACTTTTTTGTTCTTCCTTTTTTTTTTTAAGATTTATTTATTTATACAAGAACTGGATTGCAGGCTAGATGTGCGGGAGGGTGAGAGCATTCACCAGAGATAGAGTGAGGAACATAACAGGCAGACTGACAAAATACACTGCTGAAGGGAGCAGTGAGCAAGACAGGAGAGGTCTGCTGCGCCATGTGGGATTCTTGCCGGCCGGCCAGGATCGAGCTGCAGAGGCTGCAGGCAGTTTCACAATGCGGTGCTCAATCTCCTGCGCCACTGGGAGGCCCATTTCATCTATTCTGCTTTAACTGCTTTTCCCAGTATTCTTTTTTTTTTAAGGATTTATTTTTATTTATTTATTTATACAAGCACTGGGTACAGTCAGAAGCGCGGGAGGGTGAAAGAATTCACCAGAGCCAGAGCGGGGAGCAGAGCAGGCAGAAGGAACGAAGTACACTGCTGAGGGGAGCAGCGGGCGGCAGGAGAGATCTGCACGCCATGTGGGACCTTCCTCCAGTGGTGGCCGGGGAGCAGCCGGGGATCGAACCGGCGCTGCAGAGGCTGTGGGCAGCTTCGCAACCCGGCACTCAACCACTGCGCCACCTGGGAGGCCCTTTTCCCAGTATTCTTGAGCTCCTCCATTAATCCTTTTGTTACAGGGCAGGGAGAGGGGCAGCCCAAACCCCGCAAACCTGCCTATTCTAAATGGGTTCTGCCATTCGCCGCATCAACACAAAGCATATGAGACTTTAATGGGAAGGAACTTTTAACACAACTAGGAAACAATACAGGAAAGGCAAAAAATCTAGTTTCTAAATCAAGCATCCAAAGTTGCCCATCCCCTTGTGGGTAAAACTCCATCCAAATGGGATTGGCCAGAGCAAGACCCCAAAGCCTGCCACAAGTCTAAAGCATCTTCCAGTGGGGACCCACAGAAAAGGGTCAGAAACAACCAGACAAGCACGGAAGGAAAAGAACAAAATCAAAATCAAGACAAAAACCGCCATGGTCACCTCCCCACAGGTCTCACCCACATCTGTGTCACCCAGTCTATGACCAAAAGGCATGTGTAGTTTCTCTACGTGTCTCTGGGCTATATGTGCCTCCTCCTTCCGGCTCTGCATCCTGCTTCCTTCCTTCCTCAGTCTCCTCTGCAGCTTCTTTTCTCCCTGCTCGGCTCCACCCTCCATTTGGGTGGGGCAGGGAAACTGGAACCTCCTCCTTTCCTGGGGACCACCCTGTTACACTTTGATCTCCTGCATTTCTTTCATTTCCCTCTTTAGGGACTCAATTTCATTCTTCTGATGATTTATTATTTTTCCCTTATTGTTGTTTTCCTTTATGACTCTGTCAGTATTTTAATCATGACAATTTTAAATTCTCTTTTCTGGAAGGCTCAGAAGTTGTTCCAAGTCACTGATGTTGCAATCTGGTGGGAGATTTTCATTTTGTGGTGTGTCTTTTCACTGAGGAATTGATGGTTGCTTATAGTTTTTCTTCTCCCTGTTGCTTTTCTTTTTCTTTTTTTTTTTTTTTTGTTGTTGTTGCTCAGCTTTTTTTTTAATAATAAATTTTATTTTTATATTCCCCATACAATTGCAACCCCCCCATTCTGACCCCATTCCTCCCCCCACCCCCCACCCCCAAAAAAGTGTCTCTGGTTCATAGTTTTTTTGTTGATTTTGATTTTCACTGTCCTATGCATTGGGACACTGTGTCACTGGTACTGGCTGGCATCTTTTTGCTGTGCTCTTTCTGGGATGTCAGAAACTGGTGGTACAATCGAGTCAAATACTGTTATTCCAGAAGTCCATTAGGGCAGTGGTCCTATGAATATGTTAATGGTCTCTGTCACATAATATCTCAGCTCACCTCTGGCTGTGGGGGCAGCCCTCTCCCAGTTCCATGCAGTATTGGTTGAAGCAAAGGTCCCTATTCTAAAAAGGCGAGTCAGAAGCGCTCTTCCCTGCTCCTGCAGTCTGCCCCCCAGCAGCTGCCAGATCCCCTTCTGGGCTCCGACTGGTGGCCAGTTGGGGCCTGGCATGAAGGGGCTTCCCATCTCACCTCTGGCTGTGGGGGCAGCCCTCTCTCAGTTCCAAGCAGTCTTGGTTGAAGCAAAGTTCCGTATTCTAAAATGGCGAGTCAGAAGCGCACTTCCCTGCACCCATGGTCTGCCCCAGTGGTGGCTGCCTGACCCCACTCTGGGCTCTGACTGGTTGAAATGCAATTTATAGTTTTGTGTCCTTACATTAGAAGAAAGGTAATGTAGGAACTCCTTTCTGTCATAAGTGACACCAAACACTGTTATATTAGTTTCAGGTATACAGCATAATTATTAAATGTTTGTAAATTTGTGAAATGATAAACACAATTAAGTCCAGTTAACATTAATCACCATGCATAGTTACACTTTTTTTTTTTCATTTCATGAGAACTTTTAAGGTCTACTCTTTCAGCAACTCTCAAATATACATACATTACAGTATTACTAATTAGTCATCATGCTGTACATTGCATACCTGTGATGGAACAATTTCTTTAAGATAAACTCATGTCATTTTTGACAAAATGGATGGAGTTGGGAGAAATAATGCAAAGTGAGCAGGAGAAAGATAAATACCAGGTGGTGTCACTAATATATGGAATATAGAAAAATCAAACTAAGTGCCAGAGAAAGACAACCTTAAAAGTTAACCCTTGAAAACTGACTATGTGATTGAAACATCCAAAGAGGGAGGGAGGAGGGCAGGAACAAAGAGAGAAGGAAGCACCAAGGACTATGGTGGTGGCACTGGCTGATTTGGTAGCAAGTGCCATATGGTGCTGATACCTGATGGGGAGAACCCTAATGTTACAACAATTAAAAGAATATGTTATTAAAATAAAATGTGTCAAAATACCATAAACTTGCACAACTCACTGAATATTATGAATGAATATTGCATTTTTCAAAAGCTTATTCTGCATCAATTGATTCAATTATGTGCCATTTCTTCTTTAGTTGTTAAAGCACATTGATTATCTTTTTAATATTAAGTCAACCTTATATCCCTGGAGAAGGAAACCATGTAGTCATGGTTTACACTGCTTTATATATATTGCTGAATTCTATTTGCTAATATATTAAAATACATTTGCATCTATATGCATTGAGGATATTGATCTGTAGTTTTCTCTTTTTGTACAGCCATTGCCTAATTTTTGCTATCAGAATAACAATACCTTCACAAAATGAGTTAGGAGGTGTTTTTCATCTATTCATGCAAATTTGATGTTAATTATTTAAAAGTATGATTGAATTCTTCTATAAAACTGTTCTAAAGAGTATTTTATTAATTCAATTTCCATCTTATTCATATCATGATCTATCAAATCAATTAATACAGAATGAGCATTTGAAAAATTTAATATTCATTTACAATATAGCTTCTTTAAAACTAGCAATCAAGGGAAACATCCTTAACTTTTTTAAAATTTGTTTTATTTTATTTTAAACACCCTTGTTTATTTTTTCATAATATAACATTTCTCCCCTCAGGTGAAGTCACCATAGTTTTCCCATCAGCAAGGTACCCACAGTCTCTACCACACTCCACCCCACTCTCCTCCCCCAATTTCCTCTACTAGCTCCACTCTCAATCCTCCCCTCCCCCTCCCCTCCTGAGTGGCTGAGATCTAAGCTCTGCTTTCAAGAGTCAGTAATACAGTTTGTCTTTTTCTGAACCTTTATTTGCTTTCTCTAGGTTCCACATATAAATGAAATCATTTGACATTTTTCTTCTTCTCACTTAGTTTAGAATAATCCCTTCCAGTCCCATTCATGATGCCCGAGCAATCCCACTCTTAGTTATGTATTCACAGAGCACAGAAACACTAATTTGCAAGGAAACCTGCACTCCTATGTGTATAGCTGCACTACTTAAAATAGCCAAGATACAGAAATAACCTAAATGCCCAGAACAGATGAGTGGATCAAGAAGATGTGGTACATACACACAATGGAATATTACTAAATGTCCTTATCTTGATAAAAATATATTTACCAAAAAAACACAACTACCATCATGCATAATGTTAAAAGACTGAGTGTTTTCCCTCAATGCTGAGACAAGAATGTATAATCTTATTTCTTTAATAATACTTTAAAAACATATATTTTTTTTAATTTACACAAGAGCTGGGGTACAGGCCAGAGGTATGGGAGGGTGAGAGGATTCACCAGAGACAGAGAAGGGGACAGAACAGGTAGACTGACTGAAACACGATGCTGAGGGGAGCAGCGGGCACAACTGGAGCGGTCTGCCGTGCCATGTGTTTATCTCTCTGGCCGGGAATCGAACGCATGCCGCAGAGCCTGCAGATGGCTTCACAGCTCTGCGTTCAACCCACTGCGCCACCAGGGAGGAGCTAAAAACATAATTTTATTGGTACTATTGTATTGCAAGTCCTATCTAGTGCAATGTGGAAAGAAAAAGATACACAGATATGGAATACCCTATTGTAGATGACATTCTAGCCTATATAGAAAATTCCAAGGAAATTTAAAAAAAAACTCCTGGAACTAACAATTAAGTTCATCAGTTTCATTGTACACAAGAAGGTGGAGTGACATCACCAAGATTAAGGAGTATGAAGTCCCAGCTTGAGTTCTCCTAACAAACAACAATCAGACAGCTATCTACAAACAAAATCATGGGGATGCCTTGGAGTCCATTTAAGAAACTTTAGGAACATTGTAGACCAAAAAGCTAAAAAATAACTGCATAAAATGGGAAAAGCAGCCTCATTTTATCTGTGTTATACTATCCCTCAAGTGTGCATTGCTTAGCACCATAGCGAATTCCCTAGCTAAAGATATCTAACCAGGAAAAGAAAAGCATAGTGAGTGGTCAGAGTCCCAGCCTATTAGTACATTGTACAAATAGTCTACTTCAGTTTCACCTCATTCAGAGACCAAAAATCTTAGAAGTATGGAGATGACCAGGAACAAGGAAGAAAAGCAGGCACAACGAATATTAGCCATGAAGCAGGAACAACCAGAATTCCCAGTGACCTATTTTACAGATGACCCTCTCCCCACTGAATAACCAGTAGCCAGCATAGCTGCCATAGACCCTCCAGCAGATTTCACTGATTTTCCTGATACATGTTAAAATTTGTTGATGCCAAGTACCTGAGTATCTCCCTCTCCCACCTTCAACATTCCCTCACCAGAGTTCCGTGAACTGCACTGGCAGCCAATCTAGGCATCTGTGGCTGTAAAAGTCATAGATACAGGATAAACAGTCCAGAGTTTATCCTCCACAACTGTGAATGCATTCATATCTAGCCCCTCCAGCTGTCTATATCATACCCCCACCCCAATATTGTCTCATGCTTCTACTGCCATGTACATAGCAAGGCAGAAATTGTGCAACCACAAGAAAGCACACCAATAGCTAGAATCCCAACAGGTCCTGTCTTCTGTTATTTGCTTAACCACTGTGCTAACCTACAACCAATCCCTCCAGCTGTGCACCTGCATACCCATGACCCAGCCCCCATGATAAGCATTTTCTGCCAACAGTCATAGTAGTGCTCACTAACAAAAAGGTCCCCCACAGCTGCCTGTGTACCCACAGTTATCCTTGGCCCTAGTTTTCTGCTGTGGTTCCCATCTCTACATATTTGTGTCTTGTCTCTGTCACTATACAAGCATGTAAAGCTGGGGAGGGATTGGGGTCAGAATGGGGGTGTTGCAATTGTATGGGGAATATAAAAATAAAATTTATTATTTAAAAAAATAAAAATAAAGCTAGCACTTGCAGCCAAGCTTGCACACACCATGTCCATCAGCCTTTACCACTGTTTGCCCTAGTCCTGGACATGGAGGTACTGAACTTGGAGGAGATACTGAGGAACCCAACAATCTTATAGTCTCAGCCGATTCTGTTCAGAACTCTGCAAAGAACATTCAGCTGTACATGCTGTGGACCCCAACAGCCCAAGTTAATGAGTCACCTCCCCCAGTCCTTGTCTCCCCAAATACCCCTCCCAAATTTGGCATCCTGTATCACAAGACAAGGGGTCAAATTGTACTCCAGAATCCACACTACTCTCAGATGAAGGTCATAACGTAGTGAAGACATTCCATAAAATCTAAAAGAGGCGACTGCTTCTTTAAATGTAGACAATGGGGCGTCCTGGAGGCACAAAGGGTTAAGACACAACCTATGAAGCTATCTGCAGCCACTGGAGCATGAGTTCGATCCCCGGCCAGGGAGATACCCACATGGTGCAGCAGACCTCTCCTAACTCACCCGCTGCTCCCCTCTGCAGTGCATTTCAGTCAGTCTGCCTGTTCTGTTCCCTGCTCTGTTTCTGATGAATCCTCTCACCTTCCTGCCCCTCTAGCCTGTACCCCAGTTCTTGTATACATAAATAAATACTTAAAAAAATAAATGCAGACAATGATGCAAGACTACAAAGGATTATGAAGAATCAAAGAACCATGACTACACCCAAAAATACAGTAAACCTCCAGCAACTGAACCCAAAGAAATGGTGATAAAGGATTTTACCAACAAAGCATTCAAAATAATTGTTCTAAAGAAAGATACTGAGAGCATCAAAGGAACACAATAATTTTATTTATTTTTTTTATTTTTTATGTAATTGTTCATTTTTAAACAATATTCACTTCCCCCCAACCCCTCAGGTGTAATCCCCACAGAATTTCCTCCACCAATGCACCCATGTACCATCACCACAGTACCCTGTGATCCTCCCTCTCTCCCTCTGATCCCACTCCCTCTTCCTCCCCTGCAGCATGTCTCTGATTTATAATTGTCTGTTTTTGCTTTTTTGTGTTTTGTATTGTTATTTTTTCACATTGATGTCTTATTTGATTCCCCTATATTCCTGCTATAAGTGAAACCATCCAATATTTTTCTTTTTCCTTCTGACTTATTTCACTGAGCATAATTCCTTGTACTTCCATCCACATTGCTGCAAATGGCATGAGTTTCTTTCTTGATTGCTGAATAATATTCCATTGTGTATATATACCACATCTTCTTGATCCAGTCATCTATTTTTGGGCATTTGGGTTGTTTCCAGGTTCTACCTATTGGAAATAGTGTGTCAATAAACATAGGGGGACAGGTGGTCTTTTGAATCAATGTTGTTTTGTCCTTTGGGTAGATTCCTAGGAATGGAATTGCTGGATATATGGTAGCTCCATTTGTAGTAGACTGAGGAACCTCCACACAGCTTTCCATAGTGGTTGGACCAGTTTGCACTCCCACCAGCAATGTAGGATAGTTCTTTTTTTCACCACATCCTCACCAACATTTGTTGTTGCTAGTTTTTTTTTGATATGTGCCATTCTTACTGGTGTAAGGTGGTATCTCAATGTGGTTTGGATTTGTATTTCCCTGATGATGAGGGATGTTGAGCATTTTTTCATATGCCTGTTGACCATTTGCATTTCCTGTTTGGAGAAATGTCTTTTAAGTTCTTCTACCCATTTCTTGACTGGAATGTTTACTTTGATTTTGTTGAGGCATGTGAGTTCTTAGTATATCTTTATGTTCAGACCCTTATCAGTTGTATGGAGAGCAATTTTTTCCCAATCAGTAGGGTATCTCTTTGTTTTGGTTAATGTCTCTTTTGCTGTACATAAGCTTTTCAGTTTGATGTAATCCCAGGTGTTTATCTTTGCCTTAACATTCAGTACTTTGGGTGATGAGTCTTTAAAGATGTTTCTGAGATGTATGTTTTGTAGTGTTTTACCTATATTTTATTCTATATATTTTATGGTTTTGTAACAGGGTGGTCCCCAGGAAAAGGGGAGGTTCCGTTCCCTGCTCCACCCAAGGAAGGGTGGAGCTGAGCAGGAGGAGAAGCGGCAGAAGAGACTGAGGAAGGAAGCAGGATGGAGCCAGGAGACCTGGAGGAGGCACATGGAGCCTAGAGACACGTGAAGAAACTGCGCTTGTCTTTTGGTCGTAGACTGAGTGACACAGATGTGGGTGAGACCCATGGGGAGGTGACAATGGCAGCTTTTATCTTGATGTTGATTTTGCTCTTTTCCTTCCGGGCTTGTCTGGTAGTTTCTGATCCTTTTCTGTGGGTCCCCACTGGAAGATGCTTTAGACTTGTGGCAGGCTTTGGGCCCTTGCTCTGGGCCAATCCCATATGGATGGACTTTTACCCACGAGGGGACGGGTAACTTTGGGTGCTTCATTTAGAAACTAGACTCTTGGCCTTACCTGTATTGTTTCCTAGTTTTATTAAAGTTCCTTCCCATTAAAGTCTCCTATGTTTTGTGTTGATGTGGCGGATGGCAGAATCCATTTAGAATAGGCAGGTTTGCGGGGTTTGGGCTGCCCCTCTCCCTGTCCTATAACAGTTTCAGGTCTTATGTCCAGTTCTTTTATCCATTTTGGGTTGATTTTTGTGCACGTTGCGAGGTAGTGGTCTGGTTTCATTCTTTTGCATGTGGTGGTCCAGTTTTCCCAACACCATTTATTGAACAAACTGTCCATGTTCCATTGTATAGCCTTTGCTTTTTTGTCAAAGATTAGTTGTCCATATAATTGTGGCTTTATTTCTGGGCTCTCTATTCAGTTCCATTGGTCTGTTATAACTTATCTGATTTTTCCCTTTTGCCAATTTCATTATTTTTTCCTTGTCTTGAACTCTTCAAGCTTTACTATTATGAGTCTTGCTATAGTTTTCATTGTGGTAATTGGGAGTTCTTCTCACTTCTTATATGTATATATTGTCTTCTTTTTCATGCTTGAGATGTTTTCTTCAATTATCTCCTTGAATAATTTCTCAGTTTGTTTGTCTTTCTCCTCACCTTCCGGAATGCCTATGACTCTTATATTTCCTCTCTTCCTGGAGTATGATAGTTGTGGAAGAATATCCTCATTCTTTTTCCTTTGTACTTTTCTCTCATTTTCTCTTTTGGTTCTTTTTATTTCTGCATCTTCGAGAGTACTGATCCGTTCTTCCATTTCATCTATTCTGTTTTCATTGCTTTTCCCAGAGTTCTTTATCTCCTCCAGTAATTTTTTCATCTCCTGTGTTTCTTTTCTTTCCTTTCCTAAGGTCTCATTTTCGTTCTTCAGTTCCTTGATTATTTGTCTCAATCATTTTTTTTTCTTTTTGTTTTCTTTATGCTTTTTATTCATGATGATCATTAATTCTCTACCTGACAGGCAGAGAAGTTCTTCAATGTCATTGTTGAGATCTGGTGACTGTTTTTCTTTTGTTGGTGTGTTGTTCCCAGAGGGCTTGCTTTGTTATTTATATTTTTCCTTCTCCCTGCTATTTGCTTTCTAATTAGTTCTATGCATTGGGACGTTGTGCCACTGGTGTTGGCAGGCATCTCTTTGGGGTGCTCCTTCAGGGGTGTTGGAAACTGTTTACCAGACTGAGTCCAGCACTGTTAGGCCAAAACTCCACCAGGGTGTTGATTCTGTGGCTGTGTTGCTGAGCAGTGTCCCGTACAGTTCCATCCCTCTGTATTTACTCAGTTCCAGCAGGGAGTGTTAGAGTCCCAGCCTTCTATTAGCTAGTTGGTGATTTTGTTCTGGTCACAAGGTGGCACCAGAGACCTATACTTTCTGACCTGTGCTTTTTTCCCACAATTCTCTGGGAAACAGAAGGGGGGAGGGGGGCACCTAAACACAGGAGCTATTGCTCATTCTGGGTGCTATGTCTGCCGTGTTCACCAGGTGCTGTGCCTGCAGCTATGTGGATCCCACGCCCTGCATTCTGTGCTCTAATTCTCAGTTCCAGGACTCTTATATCCAAAATGCTGGCTGTCACCCTGTGCAGTGCCACTGTTATGGCATGTCGTATGTCCCAGATCTCGTGCCTGGCTCTCAGTTCCGGAATGTGGGTTGTCGCAGGGGAACTTCAGTAGTCTTGCTCCATGTCTCATTTCCCTTCTCACCCCCATTTGTGTGACCCATCCCCTCTCAGAGTCTGAGGGTGGTTTTGGAATCCTGGGCTTCCAACTCTCAGGTATTTGGTGATTTTGTTCTGATCACTAGGTGGCACAAGAGAGCTTTCCTAGTATTCTTCCCGAACTGTGCTTTTCCCCTAGCTCTCCCGGGAACGGGGGGGGGGGGGGGGGGGGGGAAGGTGGTAGGGAGGGAGTATCATGGGGTGCCTCTATAGCATAGGGGTGTTGTGTCTGCCTTGTGCCCCATTGTCGTGGGGATACCACACCCCAAATTTTGTTCTCCAGTTCTCAGTTCCAAAGCCCTCAGATCCAGGACGCAGGCTGTAACCCAGTTTAGTGCCTGCAGATATGGTGCCTTTTGCACCCTGTTGCAGTACCCAGGTGCCTGTTTTTTGATTACCCAGTGAGAATCATTCATTTCAGTGACGGCTCCCACCATCCTAGGTCTCAGGTGCAGGACCTGGGTAGCTGCAATCCATGTATGCTTCTCGACTGCATACCCTTTTCTGCACAAGCTTACTGGCTGGCCTTTGGCTATTTGCAGGTCTGTCCACAGAGTCCTAATCTTCCTCTAATGGCACAGAGTTTGTGATTTCCCAGTGAGATTTTCTCACTTCTGTGGCAATTCCCACATGGTTACCCACAGTTCCTGGTGGGAGGGGGGTGCCTGCAGTAGTTCCTTTCTGTTCACTATCCTGCTTGATCTCTAGTTTTTTTCTTGTTTTTTTTTTTTCTACTTTGTTGGTCAGAGTGTACCCACTTTGTCAATGCGGGAGGGTAGCAGGGTTCTGATGTTTTCCTCTCTTCTAATCCTCTGTTAGTGCAACATTCCTCTTCAGGTAATTTGGCAGTGTCCTCTATTTTCATTCTTTTATGTGGGGCTATCCAGTTTTCCCAACACCACTTTTTTAAAGATTTATTTATTTATGCATACAAGAGCTGGATGTAGGCCAAAGGTGTGGGGGGTAAGAGAATTCACCAGAGACAGTGTAGGGAGCAGAACAGGCAGATTCACTGAAATGCACTGCTGAAGGGAGCAGCAGGTGAGACAGGAGAGTTCTACTGTGCCATGTGGGTTAGCTCCCTGGCCAGGAATCAAATTTGAACTCACTCTGCAGTGGATGTGGATAGCTTCATAGTGCTGACACTCAACCCCTTGCACCACCAGGGAGGCCCCCAGTTTCCCCAACACCATTATTGAAGATATTTTCCTTGTCCCATTGTAAAATCTTGGCTCTTTTGTCGTAAATTAGTTTCTACATTTTTGAAATTTTTGGTTTTTTATTATTTTTTAAGGCTTTATTTATTTATGCATACAAGAACTGGGGTACAGTACAGAGTTCTGGAGAGTGAGAGGATTCACCAGAGCCAGAGTGGAGAACAGAACAGGCAGATTGACTGAAATACACTGCTGAGGGGAGCAGCGGGCAAGACAGGAGAGGCCTGCTTCACCATGTGGGTTGCTCCTTGGCTGGCTGGAATCTAACTCCTGCTGCAGAGGTTGCGAACTGCTTCACAGTGTGGCGCTTAACCCCTTGCGCCCCCAGGGAGCGCCCCTATGAAATTTTTAATGGACTTTAAGTTCTCTTTTATTGATCCGTGTGTCTGTTTTTATTCCAATACTAAGCTGTTTAAACATCACATTGTAGTATATATCGAAGTGGAACAAAATACCTCCACTTTCCCTCTTTTTTATTGTAGTAGTTTTTTTTTTCTATTCAAGGTCTTTTGTAGTTATAAATAATGCAAGGAAATGATTTAGTTCAAGATTTTTCTTCTATTTCTGTGAATAATGCTCTTGAGATTTTAATAATGATTTCACTAGATCTGTGTATTGCTTTAGGAAATATAGCCATTTAAAAAATATTAATTCTTCCAATCCACGAGCACAGAATACCTTTGGGAATTTTGTGTCTTATTCTATTTCTTTCAACAATATCTTATAATTTTGGTATACTGGTTTTTTACTTATTTGGTTAAATTTACTAATTTACTCAAAGATATTTCATATATTTTGATATGATTGTAAATGTGATAGCTTTCCTGATTATCTTTCTGTTAGTTCATTATTTGCATATAGAAATACATTTTATACAAATTGTATAGCCTGCCACTTTACTGGGAAAAGAAATGAAAAAATAAACAAATGGAACCATATCAAACTAAAAAGTCTCTGCATCCATGAAAGAAATCATCATAAAAATGAAAAGACATGCTACTGAAGGGCCTCCCTGGTGGTGCAGGGGGTTAAGCACCGCACTATGAAGCTGTCCACAGTCTCTGCAGCATGAGTTCAATCACCGGCCAGCCAGGGAGCAACCCACATGTTACAGTGTACCTCTCCTGTTCCACCCACTGCTCCCCTCAGCAGAGTATTTTGGTCAGTCTGCCTGTTCTGTTCCCCGCTCAGTCTCTGGTGAATCCTCTCCCTGCCCCCATATCTCTGGCCTGTACCCCAGCTCTTGTATGCATGAATAAATCTTTTTTTAATATTTTATTTTATATATTTCTTACATCATTTTTCATTTTTGCACAATGTATGCATTTTTATTTTGGTTATATTCCCCCACACAATTGCACGCCCCTTATTTTGACCCTAATCCTTCCTATCACCGACCCCCCAAACCCTAACGCAGTGTGTCTCTGGTCCATACTTGCTCATTGATATTTTTAAAGATTTATTTATTTATCTACACAAGCACTGGGTAAAGTCAGAAGTGTGGGAGGGTAAGAGAATTCACCAAAGCCAGAGCGGGGAACAGAACAGGCAGACCAACGAAATACACTGCTGAGGGGAGCAGCGGGCACAGCAGGAGAGGTCTGTCATGCCAGTTGCTTGTTGATTTTGATTTCTCCTTTGTATTAATTAGTCTTTTTCCTGGTCCCTTATTTAGGTTCTCTAAATTCCAACTAGAGTGAGACCACCTGGTATTTTTCTTTTTCTTTTTGGCTTATTTCACTGAGCATGATCCCTTCTAGCTCCATGCATGTTGCTGCAAATTGCATGTGTTTATCTTTTTTGATTGCTGAATAATATTCCATTGTGTATATGTACCATATCTTCTTGATCCAATCATCAATTTTTGGGCATTTGGGTTGGTTCCAAAGCTTAGATATTGTAAATAGTGCTACTATATACATAGGGGTGCAGGTGCCCTTTGGAATTAATGTTTCTGTGTCATTTGGGTAAATACCTAGGAGTTGAATTGCTGGATCATATGGAAGCTCTATGCTTAGCAGGTCAAGAAATCTCCACACAGCTCTCCATAGTGCTTGGACCAGTTTGCACTCCCACCAGCCGGGCAGGAGAGTTCCTTTTTCTCCACAACCTCGACAACATATGTTGTTACAAGTTCTTTCAATATGTGCCATTCTCACTGGTGTAAGATGGTATCTCATTGTAGTTTTGATTTGCATTTCCCTGATTACAAGTGATTTTGAACATTTTTTCATATGCCTGTTGGCCACTTGCATCTCCTCTTTGGAGAAGTTTCTTTTTAGCACCTATGCCCATTATTTAACTGGATTATTTTCTTTGTTTTTGTTGAGTATCATCAGTTCTTTGTAGATTTTTGTGATTAGTCATTTATCATTAGTGTTGTGTACAAAAATTTTCTCCCTGTCGGTGGGGTTTCTCTTTGTTTTGGTTATTGTCTCTTTTGCTGTGCAGAAGTTCTTTAATTTGATGTGGTCCCAGCTGTTTATCTTTGCCTTTGTTATCACTGCTTTGGGTAATGTGTCTGTAAAGATGTCTTTGAGGTGCATGTCATGTAGTGTTTCACCTATATTTCCTTCTATATATTTTACAGTTTCAGGTTTTATGAATAGTTCTTTAATTCATTTTGAGGTGTTTTTTTGTGTGGTGTGAGGTAGTAGTCAAGGTTCATTCTTTTGCATGTAGTGACCCAGTTTTCCCAGCACCATTTATTGAACAAACTTTTTTTGCTCCAGTGCATATTCTTAGCTCCTTTGTCAAAGATTAGTTGACCATAAATCTGTGGGTTTATTTCTGGATTTTCTATTCGGTTCCATTGGTCAGTGTATCTGTTCTTGTTCCAATACCATGCAGTTTTGATGATTATGGCTTTGTAGTAAAGTTTGAAGTCTGGGAGTGTGATGCCTCCATCCCCTTCCTTTTTTTTCAGGTGTGCTTTGGCTATTCGGGTTTTTTGGTAATTCCACATAAATTTCATCAATAATGTTCTATTTCTCTGAAGAATGTCATTGAAATTTTTATTGGAACAGTATTGAATCTGTACATTGCTTTTGGTAATATGGCCATTTTGATAATGTTAATTCTTCCAATCCATGAGCAAGGGATGTCTTTCCATTTCTTTGTGTCTTATTCTATTTCTTCTAACAGTGTTTTATAGTTTTCTTTGTATAGGTCCTTTACCTCTTTTGTTAGATTTATTCCCAAGTATTTGATTGTTTTTGTTTCAATGATAAAAGGGATTTTTTTTTATTTCTTCTTCTTCAGATTTATTGTTTGTGTAAAGTAAGCTACTAATTTTTGTGTGTTGATTTTGTATCCTGCCACTTTACTAAACCAATTGATTAGTTTAATTAGTTCTTCTGTGGAGTTTTTGGGGTTTTCTATGTATATTATCATATCATCTGTGAGTAGTGATAGTTTAAATTCTTCCTTCCCTATTTGGATTCCATGTGTGTCTTTCTCTTGTCTTATTGCTCTGGCTAGGATATCCAGTATTATATTGAAAAGCAGTGGTGAGAGTGGTCATCCTTGTCTTGTTCCAGACCTGAATGGAAATGCTTTTAGCTTTTTACCATGGCTGTGGGCTTGTCATATATGGCCTTTATGATGTTGAGGTATGTTCCTTGTATCACAAGAATTTCAAGGGCCTTTATCATAGGTGGGTTTTGGACTTTGTCAAAAGCTTTCTCAACATCTATTGATATTAGCATATGGTTTTTATATTTATTTTTGTTGATGTGTTGGATAACATTGATTGATTTTCAGATGTTGTACCATCCTTGTGTTCCTGGAATAAATCGTACTTCGTTGCGGTAAATTGTCTTATGGATACATTGTTGGAATCTGATAGCTAAAATTTCATTGAGGATTTTTGCATCATTGTTCATTAGAGAGATTGGCCTGTAGTTTTCTTTTTTGTGTGTTGTCCTTGTTCAGTTTATTTTTAGTGTAATGTTGGCTTCCTTGAACGTGTTTGGTATTATCCCTTCCTTCTCAATTTTTTGAAAGAGTTTGTGAAGGATAGGCACTAATTCGTTTCTGAATGTTTGGTAAAATTCATTTGTAAATCCGTCAGGTCCTGTGCTTTTGTTTTGGGGTAGGTTTTTGATTACCATTTCAATTTTGCTGCTTGAAATTGGTCTGTTTAGGTGTTCTATTTCTTCTTTATCCAGCTTTGGGTGATCATAGAGTTGTAGGAATTTGTCTATCTCTTCTAGATTGTTGAACTTGTTTGCATATAACTGTTCATAGTAGTTTCTGATTATTCTTTTGATTTCTGCTGTGTCTGTTGTGATTTCTCCTCTGTCATTTATGATCCTATTTATTTGTTCTTTCTCCCGTTTTTCCTTTGTGAGCCTGGCTAGGGGTTTGTCTATTTGATTTATTTTTCAAAGAACCAGCTTTTGGTTTCATTGATCTTTTGGATTGTTTTTTTAGTTTCAATTTCATTTATTTCTGCTTTGGTTTTTATTATTTCTTTTCTTCGACTGGTTTTGGGGTTTTGTTGTTGTTCTTTTCCTAGTTCTTTGAGCTTTGAGATTAGGTTGTTTCTTTGAGTTCTTTCTTGTTTCTTGATGTGAGCCTCTATTGCTATATATTTTCCTCTTATTACTGCTTTTGCTGTGTCTCATACATTTAGGAAATTGGTATCCTCCTTGTCATTCAACTCAAAGCATTTTTTAATTTCTTCTTTGATCTCCTCATTAGTCCAGTGGTCTTCCAGTAGTGTGGGTTTCAATCTCCATGAGGTAGGAGAATTACTTGCCTTCTTTTCATGGTTTATTTCTAGTTTGATGCCTTCATGGTCAGAGAAGATGGTTGGTATGGTTTCAATCTTGGTGTACCTGCTGATGTTTGTTTTGTGCCCCAGTATGTGATCGATCCTGGAGAATGATCTGTGTGCACTTGAGAAAAATACTTACTCAGATTTTCTTTGGGTTTAGTGTTCTACAGATGTCTGTTAAGCCCATGAGCTCTAGATCCTTATTTAGTGCATTAGTGTCCTTAAGTATTTTTTGTCTCGTTGATCTATCCATTGTGATAGTGGTGTGTTGAAATCTCCTACTACATATGTGTTTTCTTTGATGTCTTTTTTCAGTGATGTTAACAGTTGTCTGATATATTTCTGTGCTCCTTCATTTGGTGAGTATATGTTAATGAGTGTTATTTCTTCTTAAATAATTGTCCCCTTGATCATAATGTAGTGACCGTCGGGTCTCTTTTTACCTTTTAGTGTTTGAAATCTGTTTTATCTGATGTAAGTATAGCTGCTCCTGCCTTCTTTTTTGGTCCTTTTGCTTGTAGGATTGTTTTCCATCCTTTAACTTTGAGTCTATTTTTATCTTTTGTAGTTAAATATGTTTCCTGGAGACAGCAAAAGGTTAGGTTTTGTTTCTTAATCCAGCCTGTGACTCTGTGTCTTTTTATTGAAGAGTTTAGTCCATTTACATTTACAGTTAATATTGATATGTTAGTGCCTGTATTTGCCATTGTGTTTGTTTTTCCTCTGATTTTATTTCTTTATTCTTCTAATAACTTTTTTTTGGCCTTGTTTCACTGTTATTTATCCCTCTGTTGGTTCTGGCTTTAGGACACCTTGTAGTATTTTTTGGAGTGGAGGTTTAGTCATAATGAAATTCCAGAGTTTCTGTTTGTCTGAGAAGGTCCTTATTCTTTCTTCATAGAGGAAGGAAAGCTTTGCAGGATAGAGTATTCTTGGTTGGCATTTGTTGTCTTGGAGTCTGTTGACTATGTCCCTCCATCTCTCCTTGCCCGCAGTGATTCTTCAGAGAAGTCTGATGTCAGTCTGACTGGTTTTCCTTTGTATGTTATCTATTTCTTCCCTCTTGTCAGTTTCATTATTTTTTCCTTGTCTTGGACTCCTGGAAGCTTTACTATTATGTGTCTTGCTGTATTTTACTTTCATCATGGAAGTTTGGTGTTCTACTTGCCTCTTGTATGTCTATTTTCAGCTCCTTCTTCACATTTGGGAAGTTCTCTTTGATTATTTCCTTGAATATTTTCTGTGTTCCTAGGTCTCTCTCCTCTCCTTTTGGGAATTCCTATAACTCTTATATTTCCTTTCCTCATGGAGTGATAGTTCCCAAAGTCTTTCTTCAGTCTTTTTTATTCATACTTCTCCTTCCTTTTCTATTTTGGTTCTTTTTATTTCTGTGTCTTCAAGATTACTTATTTGTTCTTGCATTTCATCTATTCTATTATCACTGCTTTTCCCAGAGTTCTTTAGCTCTTAAGTTAATCCTTTGATCTCCTGCATTTCCTTCACTTCCCTCTTTAGGGACTCAATTTCATTCTTCTATCATTGTTTTCCTTAATGACTTCTGTCAGTTTTTTAATCACGGCAGTTTTAAATTCTCTTTCTGGAATGCTCAGAATTTCTTCCAAGTCACTGTTGTTTGCATTCTGGTGGGTGGTTTTCTTTTTGTGGTGTGCCTTTTTCCTGAGTACTTTCTTGGTACATGTAGTTTTTCTTCTCCCTGCTGCCAATTTTCTAATTCGTCCTATGCATTTGAACACTGTGTCACTGGTACTTGCTGGCATCTTTTTGGTGTGCACTCTCTGGGATGTAGGAAACTAGTGGTCCAATCGAGTCAAAAACTGTTATGTCTGAATCCCAGTAGGCTGTAGTACTATGAATATGTTAGTGGCTGCTGTCACAGAGAATCTTCTCTTTCTGTATTTATTTAATTCCAAAGAGGGTCTTATGGTCCCACACTCTACCCTGTGGTGGCAGGATTGCCTGCTGGGCTCCAAATCGCTGGATCCCCCTCTGGGCTCAGACTGGTGGCTTGTGGGGGCTTTTCAGCTCACAGGCTTGTGGGGGCTTTTCAGCTCACCTCTGGCTGTGGCTGCAGCCCTTTCCCAGGTCCACACAGTCTAGTGTGTTGTGAACATGCCAAATGTCCCAGATTTAAGATGGGGAGTCGGGAGGGCACTTTTGTCAGCCTGCAGTCTGCCCTGACGCTGACTGGATCCCCCTCTGGGTTCAGGCAGCCAGATGGGGACTGGCTTGTGGGGGGCTTTTCAGCTCACCTCTGGCTTTGTGCACAGCCCTTTCCCAGCTCCAAGCAGTCTAGGTGTGTTGCAGACACGCAAAAGTTCCCTCATCTAAAATGCTGGATTTTTTTTTTTTTTAATTTCTTGGCCAATTTGAAAGGACTCTGTAGTGGCAGGATGGGCACTGAGCAGGCTTTCTGATCGGGCAGATGGGGTAGAGGAAAGTCTTGCAGCCCTCAGTGGCTTTCTCAGGCTTTTATTGAGCTTTACATGTAGTGTGGCAAACAGTTACAAGGTAGGCAGGAGTGCCGGGGGGCCAGGAGGCCAGTAGGCCTCCAAGACCACAGCAAGTCTTCACTCTGGGTTTCTTTCTCCTCTCTTCTGGCTTTCTTTCTCCCCTTCTCTCTCCTGACTCTCTACTGCTTCTGCTTCTCTTGGTGACTATCTCAATATTCCTCCCATGGGCCACAGAAGAAAACAACACAACAGCGTAACAACTGCAGGTGCCCCATTAGGCAGGGCAATGGGGCAGAATGGTGGGAGGGCAGGAAAGCCTGAAAACCAACTTACCCTACAGACTCCAAATAAGCATCTCATTATTTCAATATACATTTCTTGGACTTCTAACCCCTTTTCCTCTTAAGTTTATATCTGTTGTGCCTTTGTCCTTTTGTCGAACTCACCTTATCTTACTATCTATGTCTGTCTCTGTCTCTCTTTTATACTGTCTCTCACACACACACAAACACACAATAAAAACACATACACACACACTTCCATATATCTCCATGTGTCAAATTAAGAACAAGAAAGTGTCTACTAGAGTGTACCAAGATATGGATGTGATTAAGAGTCATGTGGATCATTTTGAGACAACTCAAAATGTAGAAACCAATAACCACAGTCAGTGGTATAATGGAAAGAACACAAAGTTTGTAGGCAAATAATTTGAGTCTGATTTCTTATTGGTTGGTTCTCTAATCTTGGGTTTATTTTTCTCAACTTCTCTGAGCTTATTTCTTTTTTTAAGATTTATTTTATTTATTCAAGAGCTGGGGTACAGGCCAAATGTGTGGGAAGGTGAAAGGATTCACCAGAGACAGAGCCGGGAACAGAACAGGCGACTGATGAAATACACTGCTGAGGGGAGCAGCAGGCGAGACAGGAGAGGTTTGCTGGCCATGTGGGTTGCTCCAAGGCCAGCAGAGATTGAAACAGCACTGCAGAAGCTGCAGAAAGCTTCACAGCGCTGCACTCAACCACCAGCACCACCAAGGAGGCCCTTATTTATTTATTTTTAATATTTTTATTGAGCTAATATTGGTTTGCATTGTTTTTATTTTCGTTGTAGAAATATAGGATAACCCACTTCCAGGTGTTGTTGTCTTAGTGCTCCCAACACCAGAGAACTCAATTCTTAATAAGAAAAATGGTGATAACAACAAAACTTATCTCTAAGGATTGTGCTAAGGAGTAAATGAGTTTATGAGACAGAAACTTATAAGGTAACATGCTAGAAAAATATCAGTTTTTATAGTCATCAATATCCAGTATAAATTAAATGTTATGATTCTTTGGACTCAAAGCCTAGATCTATCATCTGCCACCTATATGACCCTGGAAAAATTATATAACAGCTTTGCACCTCAGCTTTTTTTAATGTATAAAATGGAGTTGATACTCTCTATTCCACAGAATTCTTTTTGAAAGCTTAATATAAACCTATTTCCCAGCATTTGACTTATAATAATTGCTAACTAAATATTTGCACCTTTGTTATTATCATCTAGACTTGTATTTGATTATCATTTTACTGGTACTGGTAGCACCTTGCCCTTGCAATTTTACAGCAAGAAGATGATTTCTTGTGTGACAGTACCCATCACCTTGGCATTTCTTAATGGTGCTCAGTATTCCACACAAACATAAAATTTGCTATTTCCCTTTCAAGATTCAGAGATTGTTTCTCCTTATTACATCAGAATTTCTCAAAATTTGTGTCTACCTGCATACTAATGTTGATACATCATACCCTTCAATGTTTGCTGTTCATGTCTTTCATTTGAAGAGTGCCAGAAAGGGCATATGTTGCTAAAGTATTTAAAATCTTTCATTTTAGACTTTTCATTAAGCATTGACTTCTCTCTCTCTCTCTCATGCTCTTTTAAAGCATAGTTATTCAAGCTCATTCATGTCAAGATGTCAGGAACTTCATAATAGACTCATGTAGCTGAAAAAAGATAAGTTTTTCCCTAGACAATAAGATTTCCAAAAGAACTCTGAGTGCTGTAATTATAAGGATATAGCTATAGAAATATTATTACTGAGAAAATATGCCTTCCTACCTGCATTCCTATGTTAGTTGCAGCTCTAATTACAATAGCAAAGATGTGGAAACAACCCAAATGCCCCAGAACACATGAATGGATCAAGAAGATGTGGTACATATACACAATGGAAAACTACTTAGAGATAAAAAAAAAGATAAACTCATGCCACTTGTGGGAACATGGATGGAGCTGGAAAGGAAAATGTTAAGTGAAATAAGTAACAAGGGAAAAGATGAATATCAGATGGTTTCACCTATGTGTGGAATATAGAGAAACTAAACAAAGGATCAGCAAAAAGACAAAACTTGCCAGCTGAACATAGATCTGTAACACACAGCAAGAAGGGAAGGGGGTCAAAACAGAGGAAGGAAGAGCACAAGAGAATTTGGTGACAGGTTACGGGTGCTATGGTGGTGATAGAATTACAGGGACTACATCTGCAAGAAGAAATCAAATTCTGTACAAAAATGAACAATGATGAAAGAAAATAAGTTAATTAATTTTAAAAAAGGACCTCGAGTTTAGGAGCAAGGGAATTGTAGTGTGCCCTCCTGAATGGCACTAATCAACAGCTCAACTAACAGGGCCTGTTTCTCAACATGAAATATTATATTTCCTTCAATTTTTGTTATTTTGATAGCAGAAATAAATTCTACTTTCTTTTAGTTTATATTATTTAACATTGCAGTTGAAGTAGTTTCAGCCTCAATTATTTCAACTTGGATAATTTTTTCTTTACTAGATTACCAGTTTATGTCCTGTTTATTTTTACTAGCATAGTCATCTTTTGTCCTTTTTTTACTTAATTTTTTTATTCTCTCCTAAAAGATAGGCTGCACCAAAAAAGAAAAATATACAAACGCCTAAAATTCCCTGTTAAATTTCTTTTGTTGAGAATTTATTCTTGCTCTTTTTTCTATATTTCCATAAAATATTAAGGAGAATCTTCTATAAAAATTCAATTGAATTACTTTTTAGTGAGGTAACCCTGATTTACAGCACCATGTATTATTCAGGGGTATAGGTTCACACCTAAGTTTTGTTGCGTATAAGCTAAGTTTTGTTGCATATATTGTAAATAGTTGCCCTCATATTTTGTGATTACCTTTTAACTTTGTTTATGATATATTCTGAGATAGATTTTTATAAAATGAAAATTTTAGACATTCAATGGTTTCTTATTCCTCTTAAAGCCCAGATATTTTATCATTTGCTATAAGACCATGCATTAAAATGCATACTTCTTTCTCCAAATTTATTCCACTTTTCTATTGCTCATTGCTGTCTGCCATAGTGACCTTCTCAAATTCTGTGATTATGCCAGATTAATTTCCTTTATATGGTCTTAAACACACGTCATCTTGCTTGCCTGGATTGTTCTCACCCAAATCTTTGATGACTACCCTCTTCAAATTATTTAAATCTCAACACAGTCAGATCTTTCATTGACCACCTCATTTTAAATTAGTTTTTGTAGTTGTTTTATTTTACATAATTCATTTTGTATCTTTCATTGTACTTCAGGCAATCAATAATTAGCTCGTTTTCTCTGTTCTTCCCACTTATCGTGTTTACCAGCCTGTTTACACCCAATGTTTAGGAAGCACACAATAAACTGTAGGTACTTAGTGGAAATCTATTAAATTAATAGGTAAACGTCTTTCTTTTTGGATCTTTTTTAATGTATTACTCTATTTTATATAGTTGACTTATATTGTATATGTAACTTGGTATCCTCAAAGTTCCTCTTTGCATTCTGTTTTGACTAACATTATAACAAAAATGTTTCTCTTATTAAAATATTTGTAAAATATATACACCATGGAATATTACTCAGCATTCAAAAAAGGTAAACACATGCAATTTGCAGTAACATGGATGGCGCTGGAAGGGTTCATGCTCAGCGAAATAAGCCAGAAAGAAAAAGAAAAATACCAGATGGTCTCACTCATAGCAGGAATCTAGAAAACTTAAGTAAGGGACCAGGAAAAAGAATAACTATAAGAAAGAAAATATCAAAATCAACAAACAACTATGAACCAGAGACACTCTATGGGGGGTGGGGGGCGGGGAAAGGAGGGTTGGGGTCAAAATAAGGGGTTGTAATTACATGGGGAATATAAACATAAAATTTAAATAAATAAAAAAACTTCATATCCAATCTAATATGGAATACTAAAAAAAAATAAAAATAAAATATTTGTAAAATAATTTTGATGGCTCTATAGTATTATATCAGATGCATGCAGTACATTTTATGAAGTATCACTTGCATTGGTCATTTGTACTGTTAGCAGTTGTTACAAATAGCACCAGAATGAACCTCTTTGTCAAAAACATTTTTACAAGAATTTAATTCTCTTACAGATTCCAAAATGTGGAAATACAAAGGCAGTGTATGAACATTTTTCAAATTACTGATATTTTCTAAATTGCTTCCCCAAAATGGAGTCATCGTTTTTTCATTTCAGAGAATGTTAACAAGATCTAGCCTCTTACACATTGTAAGGACACAAAACCATTTCCATATATGGTTTTAGAGAAAGCTGAACTTTGAATAGTTCAGATGCTTGAAATTCCCACTATCAGTAATTCCTTTGTTTACTACAGTCTATAAGAACGCAATTTAAATGTCCTTATATCCTAAGAACTAACCCATAGTACTCTTAGGAGGCAGGAAGAACATTGCCGTATATTATTTTATTGTATTAAAGAGCTGAAATCAGAGCCCTGAATGGAAAATAGACCAAATAAGTCTTTATAAATGCATGGATATGGGAGGATATAGGGTAGAGAATACCCAGATAATAGTAAAGTCCTTAAAAGACAGAGATTATCTTATTTCACTGTATGCCTTCAAAGATCTGGAAAGGTGCCTTTCACTTACTACACTAGCAATAATTATAGAATGAACAATAAACCTATACTAATATACCAAATCACAGAGCCATTCATAGTCATTATTAGTTTAATATTCACAAGAGGCATTGGAGACAAATATTGGTAGCTTTTCTTTATATAGTTAAATAAGGTAAAATGACTTGACCAAGGTCAAACATCCAGAAAGAGTCAGGACTTGGAAACAGTCTGTTTGAGTCCAAGGTTTTGCTTTGTTCACTATGCTGACTGTCTGAGTGCATAAACAAGAACGAGAGTACAGAGACCATCAAGACAGTAGAGACAAGTAAGCCAGTCTTTGTACACCGATACTGGGGGAATGCAACAGACTCTGGAGGAGGTAGAAGCCAAAAAAAAAAAAAACAAGGTAAAGCAAAAACTGAGTTCTTCCTAGACTCTTCGGCTTCTTCGTCCTTTCTTTTTATATCTTTAAAAAAATATTATTCTTATCCTGATTTGCCTCCTCTTCGTATGTGTGTTTTCCATCCATCACAGGGGGGATTGGTCACCCTCTTTTGGTCTGTGGTTGGAAGGAATCTGTGCTTGAGGCATCTTTAGATATATGTCAAAAATCCAAGTGTAGCCACATTGTGTATCAGGAACTAGTGATTCATTACTGTGGCTTACTGATGACATAGAAAGAAATCCAGCAATACTTGTTTAAAGTAAATTTGATTTTCAAGAAAAACATAGGCTAAATTCCTCTTCTTCAAACACTTCATGTATCATGAGTTGCAGGAAGAAAATAATTTGTTGTTGTTTTAATGCAGTGAAATGAGGGCTTGTATTGCTTGGGTGGCCTGCTATTTTATTATGAAAATCTTTATAGTTACTCCTCCAGAGGGTCCAGTTCTTAGTTTTAAAAATTTGCCTGGTGTCCCAAAAATACACCATTGGCCCAGCTTTTAATGCCTTGTGTTTATTTTGCCTACTTCTACATATGTAACAATCTTGCCTTTGAGCCTAGACAGAGAGTGTCTGTAGAAACTGTTAGCAAATATTTCTTCTATCCCAACCTGGGTGAGACTGACCATGTACTTTGCAAACTGAGCCTACTCCCTCCTATGAACCAAGCATGTATAAGATGCCAAATGACTGAAGATATTCAAAAGGTCAGTTGTTCTGAAATTTAAAATTCAAGTACACATTGGGTTCCATTTCTGATCAAATGGTGATAATCATATTATATATGCATATATATGCTTTTTATTCTTTTTAAGAAGTTCATTTTGTTTTATTGGCCTATCCCTCCCAGGTTGAGATGTGCTTGGATTTCCCCCTTGAAGTTTCACTTTCAATTTGGGGAGCACATAAAGAAAGGTTTAATTTGTTTTTAGGTTTATTTATAATTGTAAAAACTTTATGTTGGTGTTTTATGCTCCTAAAATTGTAGTAATATTATCTTTAGATACATTATGCAATAAATTTACTGCTAAAAATGGTAGTATTAAGATTTTAATGTATTGCTGAGTTTTACTTGTTCATGTTTGATTTAACTTTGAGTCAATACAACCGAGATCCTTTTTTATGTGTTTAAGTATCATAATTACATTACAAAATTAATTACATTATCTCTGTTTCTATATTTTAGGAACAATTATAAAAATTAAAATTATGTACACGTTGAAAATGTTAAACAATGCATTGTGTGTAAAAATTTGTCTATTGTCTTTGGTAGAGATGTGTTAAATAAGTCTCATGATTCTTTAGTCAGTATTTTTGGTTTTTTATTATAGCTTCATTTTTGATAATTCTTTTAATAAAAAGCATCTATTTTGATGAATTATTACATTTATTTGCATTAGATTTATCATGGTGTCATCTTACATTATCTCATATTGATTATTCTGTTTCCTTTTTACATTTTTGGTAATTCTAGTTTTGGCAATATAATGTTATATGCATTAGGATTGAATTTTGCATCTGAAGCCTTCTTTATGATCTAGTACATAATCGACTTTTATAAACATTCCTTGGATATTTCAGACCTACACTCCTTTTCATGTGATTTAACGTCTGCCAAATATCCATCAATTTCCAAATGTCTATTCGTTTTGAAGCAATTGTATTTTTCTTCATGTACTAATTGCTAATTTGTACTTTTTGTACTAATTTGTACTAATTGCTAATATGTACTTCATAAAGTACTAATTGCTAATTTGTACTTTATGATAAAACTTTATGATTAAAAGTAATATGATTATGAAAGAAGTTCTGGAAAATGAGAAAAATGTAAAGTAGAAAATAATTATTTATAATCTGACCTCCTAAAAATAACCAACTTTAACATTTCAGTGTAGTTTTTCCAAGATTTTCTTCTATACATTTGTATATACTTCTGGCTGACATCATTCATACCATAAAATAAACACACTAATTCCTAAGGTTTTGCTGTTACACAAGAGGTTGGAATAAGCATTTAGAAGGAAGAGTGTAACAAAAATGAGATTTTAGGATGCTGCAAAATGTGGAAGAAATCCCAATGCATTCTAAATATATTTTTTAATGAATGGGAAGACCTCTTTAATATGTGACCTTTCCCATGAAATTAATTGTATTGTAGGAAGATATTGACGAACACAGTGACAAAGCACATGTACTCCAGAGTCAAACTTCCAGAATTTATAAACCCAGTCATTTCACATATTGGTATATATCCTTGAACAAGTTGCTTACCCTCTCTATACTTGAATTTCTTCACCTGGAAGGTGAAGATAATTATACTATCTACCTCATGAGTTCATGTGAGAATTTAATATGACAATCCATTTAAAGTTCGTCACATAGACTCAGTATGTAATAGTTATTTCTGTTGTATATTTATGAACATTCATGCATATGTTTGTGGAATTATCTACATAATTCTAACCTCAATAATGTATACATTCCACTATTGCCCATACTCTTACATCAAATCATTATTTCTCTAGACATGTTAAATAAAAGCTTTTCATATTAAAATTATTTTTATGATCCATTTTGCCTCACCCTACCACATAAAAGTCCAAATCCCATATCTGGAACTTAAGGTTTTTCATATTTTAGGCCTCTAAATTTGATACCAATATTGCTTACTGTTACCCTGTGTATTTCTAGACAAATGAAAGGCACATAATTTGTGTATTTAGTATTTGTCACCTCCCAGCTTTTGATTTTTCCACTCTTCACTCAGGGTATATTTAGTGACAATTTGAAAACTTTTCCATCATACAAAACCCAGTTAAAATGCAACTTATCAAGTCATGGAAATATGCCTCCCAACTCCAGAAGATCTGAAAGTCTACTAGGCTATGTTAACTGCTCCTGGAATTTTGCCACCCCCTTCTTTCTGTTTAGTTGAAATTCAACTTCTGTAAACAATTGTTCCCTCCCTGCTTTATCAATTCTGTATATTCAAAATTCTGTACTTATAATTTACTGAAAAAAACTAATACCTATGTGAAAAATACAAACATATTTTCTGTTCTAAAGCCAAAATGATGGTTAATGATTAAAACATAAGTGATTGAAGGTATCTAAATTATTCATTGGTGGTAAATTTAGAAATTTTGGACATTAACTTTCTGAGATCCTTAGAAGGAATTAACACACTTGTATTTGTAAGTATGCATTTCATTTATAATGTACTTAAAGTCACAGTATTAACTCCAAAGAGTTAACATGCCACTCAAGCTACTTATTATTTAAAAGAGGAATATGGTTTTAAATTTCTATTATTAACAGTAGCCTTACTTTTATGTTGGGTTATAGTCTTTGGAAATATGCAGAATGATGTAAGGGGAAAACTGACTTTCTTATAAGCAATTTTCTAATATGAGAGAAAAATATTTAAATAAAAATCTGGTTCTCACTGTTTTATAAAAATGACCAAATACTCCACAGAATAATTTTATTTAAGCTATGATAAATGCTATGTCTATAGTCTGTGCTGGTAATAAAAGCTCTCTAAAGGTAAACAGCATAACCAATCATGCATGAACTGCATTTAAGGTAATTTAAAATGTTGTATAAAGTTTTTATAGCCTTCAAAATCTCTTGCCTTTCATACTAAAATGATCAGGTTAAAGAGTCTTTAATCAGGGTTATGAGACTCTGAATGGTTTCTACAGGATTTTGAAAATTTTCTTGCAAAGAGTTGGATGAGGAGAAAAAGGAACTCTTCTACACTACTGATGGGAATGTAAAGTGGTCCAACCACTATGGAAAGCTGTGTGGAGGTTCCTCAAACTGCTAAAAATGGAGCTTCCATATGATCCAGCAATTCCACTCTTAGGTACGTGTCCAAAGGACACAAAAACATTAATTCAAAAGGACACCTGCACTCTTATGTTTATTGCAACACTATTTACAATAAGTAAGTGTAGTAGGCAGGATGGGCACAGAGCTGGTTCTTTATGATTTGAGCAGACTGGGTAAAGGAGAGTCCTGGAGCCCTCATTGGCTTTCTGAGGCTTTTACTGAGCTTTTACATGTAGTGCAGCAACCAGATTCAAGGCAGGCAGGGGTGCTGGGGGGCCAGGAGGCCGGCAGGCCTCCAAGCCCTGGGCAAGTCTTCACTCTGGGCTTATTTCTCACTTCTGGAGTTCTCTCCTGTTCTTTCTCCTGCCTCTGCTTCTCTTGGCAAAAATCTCAATACTGCTGCCATGGCCCACAGAAGTAAAGAACATAACTTATAACAATGTAACAAATGCAGGTGCCCCATCATGCTGGGCAATCCTAATGGCAGGAGGAAAGAAAAGCCTGAAAATCATTTACTTTACAGTATGCTATGGAAACAGCCCAAATGCCCCAAAATAGACGACTGGATCAAGAAGATGTGCTATATATACACAATGGAATATTATTCAGCAATCAAGAAGATAAACTCATGCCATTCAGAGCAACATGGATGGAGCTGGAAGGGATCATGGTCTGTGAAATAAGCCAGAAAGAAAAAGAAAAATACCAGAAGGTTTCACTTATAGGAGGAATGTAGAGAATCCAAATAAGGGACCAGAAGGAAAAATAAAAATCAACAGGCAACTAAAAACCAGGGACATTCTGCAGGGGGCGAGAAGGGAGTAGGATCAAAACAGGGGAGGGAAGAGCACAAGAGACTATGGTGATGATACATGTGTGAATTGGTGATGACAATTTCATGGGGAATGTAACCGAGATGACAAAGCATACATTGTACAAAAATGAAGAATTGTGTAAAAAAATATACATATATAATAAAATATTTTAAAAATAAAATAAAAAGAAAGAAAAAAGAGTTGGATGCAACAAAACTTTTTCTAGTAACTTTTTGAAAAACTGATTCAATGATATATGTTTTTTTATCTTCTTTATTATGTCCCTATAATAAGTATAGTTATGACTTTTCAAATAGCTGCTCATTGAAATACCTTAAAGCAGTCTCACTGATTTTTTTAAGCTGTTACCTCATAAGCTCCAGCATTGCTACCTTTTCCCTTGGCATTATATAAAGGATCCTAATCTTTAAACTTCAGGAACCAACTATATATTTCTTGCTTTGAGGTTACTTTTTTCCCCTAACTAAAAGATGATTCATGTATCAGAAAATACCCAAAGATTTCACTTTAAAGGTGGCCAAAACAAAAGGCACATAATTTAATTTGTCCATTGATTCATAAACCCTGTACTTGAAGCACTGTGACCTCTTATCAACTTGAAAGGGGGGGGATATAAACTATTGTGAACTGAGATTCCTTTTCTCCAAAAGCATATCAGTATGCATAGTTCCAAAGTGTTTCTTTAAAAACCATCTCCTTAGGGTGGGACTGTCTATAAGTCATTCTGATAATATTTCCATTAACTCCAAGCATATCAGGAAACACTTTTTGGGTAGAGTGTTCAAATGTAGGTTAATAGAGCATAAGAAAACTGTTTTCATTATTTTCTAATTACCAAACTCCTCCACTGCCTGGAAACCTTGCTCTTTTCCCTTTTAATTCCTCCTTTTTTAGTTGTTCCCTTTCTTTTCCTCAGCCAGTCTGTTCAAATGAATATTCTGAGGACTACCACTTCTTGTCCCCTCCCTCCACACCAAGTTTTTATGCTACTTTAAACTGCAGGCATAAAAGATCACAGTAATGGATTGTCATAAATGTCAGCATAAGATGCTAAGGATTGTTAGTATGCAAATACTCCATAATGGATCTGAAACAATAGTCATAAACTTTAGAAAAATAAAGACATGACGATTGCCAGGAGGTCACATAGTTTTCTATTTTTTCATAGTGCAATAATTTTTTATTTCTAATACAATTCTATGAATTCTGCTTGCAGAGATGTATCATAACAAAACAAATTTATTCAGTCATGTACAGTAATGTTTAAGAAGAAACTCATTGAGAAGTTCCAAGAAAATCTAAATTTCACAGAATGCTCATCTCTCAGCTTTACAACTTTCTTTCATCCATTTATAGGGTTTATATTACTCACATTAACTCTTAAATGTATTTTGTGGGAAATAATGAATTAGTGGTGTCTCCTATATCCTTGATCTTCTAGACCCTGCAGATGGGGACAATGTTAGACAACTTTAACCTATTTCTTTGTCATTCAAGTCAAGTTTACTATTGACCCAGTAAAAGTAACAACCCAAATTGAGGGAATGACAAGCATATGTGGTGTATACAGATCAAATTTTGGCTTGCCACTGTTTATCCCCAAGCAAACTGCTTCACCTCCATGAGATTCTATTTATCGATATGTATTTGACATTTCCACAAATTTACTTGAGGAAAAGTATTTAGGAAAGCAGCAACCCAGAACACAACAGACATCCAATACATATAAATAAAAGAACAAATTTTCATGCCCTTTATTCAACAATACATTTGTGATTCTGAAATTCATGCACACATTGTTCCAATTTTCACTCTTGTATCTGTGTATTTATCTTTTAGAAAGATGAGATATTTACAAATTTTCAGAAATAAGGTGTTCATATATAAAAAATTTGCTTTTATGTTCAGGGAAATATTTGTGTATTTATTGTATTTTATTAACGATATATTAACTGAAGAAATGTTTAAAGATAAAATATCCAATTTCCATTTGGTTGAAAGCATCTGTATAAACAGGATATGTTTCTTCTTTTTAAAGATTTATTTATTTATACAAGAGCTGGGTACAGGCCAGAGGCATGGGAGGGTGAGAGGATTCACCAGAGACAGAGCGGGGAGCAGAACAGGCAGACGGGCAGAAAGCAATGCTGAGGGGAGCAGCGGGTGAGACAGGAGAGATCTGCCACACCATGTGGGTATCTCCCTGGCTGGCAGAAATCGAACCCATGCTGCAAAGGCTGCGGACAGCTTCACAGCGCTGCGCTCAACCCGCTGCACCACCGGGAGGCCCATGGATATGTTTCTTAAGAAAAGAAAGTCTCATATTTCAAAGAGGAAACAAGTAAACCCCGCCTTCCCACCTCTCCCACACTTGGCCTCCACCATAACACCTGTGACCCCAACTATCACACAAGAAGAGACATTTCTTTCTCTTGCTCTGAAAGCTCAAATAAAAAATCATCTGGATAGTCATTCGGTCCTTTGGGAAAAGGCAGGGAACATTGTTAAACAGTCATAAATGAAGGTTATTTAATTTTAGGCAATCATTGATGAGCCACTCTCCCTGCTCATGAGGCGGGAACGGAGCACAGAGCTGCCATGGCGGGATAGTTGGTCACGAAACTCTGAGGCCATGAAGTAATAGATAATTGGATCCAAGAGGCAGCAGACACTTGCAAGACATAGAGAAAATGGGTGGAAATACTGTGTACTTTGGATAATGGGACAGTTCTTAATGATCTTTACCTTTACCATGGCATAAAAGATAAAGGTAACATGATAGGGAGTGAAACAGATAAAGAAGACTATAGCACACATGAAAACCATCCGCAGTGCTTTCTGGTTCTCAGTCATCGCCTGGATAGGTAGAGGTGGTCGTCTGAGGGATATAGCAGTTTTCCAGGTACACCATGCAATGATGACTACTGGGATCACAAATCCTACCAGCTCAGCAAGTGTCATCAACACACCCAAAAACACCTCATTCATTTCCCTGTAATGAAGATCAGCAAAGCATGTTTCAGTTCTGTTGATTGCATGGATTCTCAGCATGGGGAACGGCACACAGGCAATCCCTGCGAAGACCCAGAGGGCAGCACTGATGGCCACATCATACCTGCGTTTCCAGTCTCTGACCTTGAAGGGTTTGAGGAGAAAAAAGCACCTCTGAAGGCTGATGCATGTCAGGAAGAAAATGCTGGCGTACATGTTGAGATACTTCAGGTAGAACCATAGCAGGCAAAGTTCGCTCCCGAAAGGCCAGCTGTTGTTGATATAGTAGTAAATCCGGAAGGGTAAAGACAGCACGTGAGCAAGATCAGCCACAGAGAGGTTGATCATGAAAATAATGGCTTTATTTTTCCTGCTGATGAAGCGACACAGAACCCACAAGGCTGTACTGTTGGCCAGCAGTCCAGGGATGAAAATGAGCATGTAGGTGGTTGCATAAAGCGTGCTCCGGAAATTAGTATCAGTGTCATTGCAAGTCTCACTATAGCTGTTTTCACCCATCCTGAATATTTCAGTATACTCATCAAGGTAATCTGTGAAGTTATGATCCCTGCCCAAATCAAAGGGAAAGACAAAGAATATAATGGTTAACCAGTTCTTCAGCCAACATTTGGATCTTTCTTGTATCCTTAAAGAGACATAGAACATTAAAATTATAAAGGACCATTTCACAGATGAAGAGGCAGGGGCTCAGGAAGATACACTACTGGTCCAAGGTTGCCCAGTGTACACATAAGGAACCATGGAATTGTCCTCATACTGTCCTCCCAGATTGTTTACATTGTGTCTTGCAGGCAAGGATGTCCTGAAATATTAAGTCATTCTCTCCACAACAACAAAAAGATGTGGCATTTGAGTTTGTTTCCTTTGCCTCCAAATTTTTCTTGGTTCAAACCCTGATTTAGTGTGGATATAGCTCATTTTCAATTGTAATGGTAGAAATCCAGCCTCATCTTTACCATCCCCGGTTTTTCCTTTGTCTGCCACCTTGCTCACTGAGTTTTACAACTGTGGCACCCCAGCACTTGAAAAATGGCCCTGTTTTTTTAAACTTTGTTGCCAATGTCCTAGCTGATTTTTAGGTCTTGGAAATGTTGCCTCATTATTTTATCATGATAGCTGGTGGTTCTCCTGTGCTTTGTCTTTCTCCCTTGCCTAAGGGCTCGTTCCAAATTCACAATAATATTTTCAGTAATGTATGAATTTAGAAGAAGTACTAGGATATTTTCCCTGATATGGTTTAGAAAATAAGAGACCAATTTTCCCTTTAAGGATAATTCTGTACTGGTATGACATCATAGACATGCAAATTATCTACCAAAGAGAACATTAATTAAGACACCAGCAAAACCACAGTCAAAACGATATTTTGTGAAACAATTTAAGATTTAATATTTTTTCAATTAAAAGCTGTCATCATAAGAAGAAAATGTTTTCTGGACTTCCCTAATATTATTTTATGCTTTGGTGTGGTTCTGTGTATCACACACAGGATATAGGAAATACAGAATAATCATTAGGACTTCTCGAGGTCTGGCCATGGAATTGTAGGGTGCCTGCAGATAAGAATGGCAAAAGAGCAACAACCCCATTATTTAACTTGAGCTATTTTTATAGAATCTTAGACTAAGAGGACTACTGAAAATCATTTAGTCATTTAGTCATTATAATACACATAGAAGGAAACAAGGCCCAGAAAAAGTTTATTAAAACTACACAGTATTACTCAGCATTCAAAAAAGATAAACACGTGCAATTTGCAGCAACATAGATGGAGCTGGAAGGGATCATGCTCAGCGAAATAAGCCAGAAAGAAAAAGAAAAATACCGGATGGTCTCACTCATAGCAGGAATCTAGAAAACCTAAATAAGGGACCAGGAAAAAGAATAACTATAAGAAAGAAAAAATCAAAATCAACAAACAACTATGAACCAGAGACACACTATGGGGGGGAGGGGTGAAGGAGGCATTGGGGACAAAATAAGGGGGTTGCAATTATATGGGGAGTATAAAAATAAAATTAAAAAAAAACTACAGAGTAACTAAAGGAAAGATCTGGAACTTCACATGGGAGGAGAAAGTGCCTGATCTTTATATACATTCTTCTCTTCACCATTTGTCCAAGATAAAGTTTACAATCGTCTCTTCTATCCATATTGTAGTTAAGACATGTTGCATTTAAGCCAGACATGGAAGAAATAAAATAATTGAGTTGTTCCTTGGGCATGGTAAGGGAGATGTTATTGTTTTTGTTTTGTTTATTTTAACTAAGATTATTTAAAATTAGTGGTCTAATTTTAGTTTCTTCTCATAAGTAGCATAATGAATTCCTATGATTTTTTTTTTTTTCATTCTTTTCAAATTTTTTTTTTTTTTTTTTTTTTAAATATTAAATTTTATTTTATATTCCCCCATACAATTGCAAACGCCCCATTCTGACCCCAATCCTTCCCCTCCCGCCCCCCCCCCCAAAAAGTGTCTCTGGTTCATAGTTTTTTTGTTGATTTTGATTTTCACTTTCTTATATTCATTTTCCTGGTCCCTTATTTAAGTTTTCTAGATTCCTGCTATGAGTGAGACCATGAATTCCTATGATTTTTAAGCTCTGTTTCAGAAAATAGAAATGTGATAAAAGAACAGAACACCAAGTGATTAATTCACAAGTAAAATATAGTCAGTATTATGAGCTACCATTACTCTAAAGATTCACAGTCCACCCTCTTCACTTGGCCTGTGATAAGTCCTATAGAATCATGTGATCTTGCCCATGTATGTATGACTTAGAACGGAAAATGGAGGGATGTTCACAGGTTAAAAGGCAGGAAATATTTATCATGTTGAAACTATCAGTCATGTACCCTTGAATCTACAATCATACTTTTCACATTCATTATCAAGTTGAATTATCACAATTGCCTTAGAAAGTAGATACTGTTGTTACCTCATAGTGAATATGAAGAAAATGAGGTTCAAAGATTCTATCAGTAAGTTGTCTGACATAACAAGGTAGAAAGTGGTAAAATGGGATTTCCTATCATGCCTGATTTACTCCAAAGTTTATGCCATTTCCACTACATCACTTATCTTTCCCTGATAAGGAAGAACTATTCAATAGAATGGGGCTTGTCGTGACATCTGGAGGGTACATTGTGGCATAACCTTCCTAATCTATTAGTAGTAATTTATAATCTTACAACATTAGCTGTAGCTTTGCTGCAGTGAGGTCATCAGGATAGACCTAAACATACATGTCACCCATCTCCTCACCACCCACTTTGACTTCAATATTAGCAATGTTTAGTATTATGTATGATCCATGCAGAGGCTGTGAGAGAGACCAAGAAAAGATAGTGCAAATGCATTACAATTCCACTAACTAAGAACAGCTCACACCCACCCAAATCACACTTCCACATTTGTATTTTACAGACATGGGTATTTGCTTCTGCTTCACTGGTGCAAAGTTTCATTTACCAAAAGGGGCATATTCTGTTAAATAGCAAAGACTTATTAGGCCAGGACGGCAACCTAGAGGTCAAGTTGTTTTTTTTTTTTTTTTCCTGTGGGTTCTTATGCCTCTGCAATTCACAGTTTATTGTAAACTTCAAGATTTGCATACCCTGTTCTTTAAAACTTTTTGTTGCCTTCCAAGGAAGGAGAGAGTAGGGAGGGATTTTCCCCAAATCTGTTTGGTGACAATTAAATGCAAAATCCCCTTGATAGGGAGATACTGGGGAAATTTGTTTGGGGTAGGACAAATCCTCTTAGAGGGGAAACATTTAATTTGCTCTGAACTACTTGTGATGTTTCTGAAATTTAAGAAAGGAGAACAACCTAATAAGTCACTTGCAGGAAAATGCTGAATGGAAGGGCTATATTCAGAGGATGTTCTTTCTCTCTGCTTTTGCCTGTTTTTTTCTCTGTTTCTTTGGCTCTGGCTCTATTGTTGGCTTTATTTACAGTTGTTTTATGCCTTCTGTGTTGCCAATCTCCCCTTCAATCTAGACATATCTTTGGTTCCTATCTCTTAAAGAGGATTGAGTTTTGGCGATTCACTCCCGGGTCTGTGCTTTCCTTCTCAGTTAGCACTATGACTCCTCCCAGACACTCCAGCTGGAAACTGAAGATTCAGCTAGGCCCTATCACTGCATTTTGCCCATATTCCAATCAGAAACCAGGTAATTCTCCCTCCTAGAAAGCTTTCAAATCCTCTCCAATGCATCTACACTTCTACTATCACCAACTTAATCCAAGCTACTGTCATCGTTTTCCTTAAATATTGTAGCAGCTCCCTTACTAGACTTCCTGCACCTCAGTCTTGTCCCCCTGCAGTCCATTCCTTTCATTGTGTCTATCACTAACATTAATTATCACTAACATTTATTGAGGGGTATAATATATTTGCATGCTAAGTGTTCTTTATATATTATTTCATAAATGCTTATAGAAGTCCCATGATTATTTCCATATATTAGTGAGGAAATTGAAACCAAGAAAGATTAAATAAGTTTCTCCAAAGTCACAAAACTTGCCTAGTGTGGAAAGGATATACTGGAATTGGAATCTATGTTTGTCTACATACTTCCTTACATCTATCTTTGCTTTACCAAACTTATTAAAGTTCTATTGACAAGTCTTTCTCTTAATTTTTTTTCAATCCTTAATAGCAGGGACTATGCCATCTCTTGGCCCTTTCACACTGTGGTCCAAGTGATTTTTCTTTGAAATAGTATGTCATTCTCCTGCTTAAAATCACTTGTTGGTTCTTTATTGTATGAAGACTTAACCTCACCATGGCCTAAAGGTCATATCTGATATGTCTCTTTCAACATCTCACGCTATCTCTTCCTCATTCGCTATGTTTCAGCTATATAAGCTGATTTTAGTTTCCAAACAAGCCAAATAATTATTCCTGACATAGGCCTTTTACATATTTCTTCTCTCGAATTCTCTTCCTCCAGGTCTTTTTAAGCTCTTCTTAACTACTTTTAATCATCGTTCTCAGGTCAGAAATACCCTTACTGCCAAGTGTATCATCACAATTCTACACAATATTAAATATTCTTATATAATTTATTTTTTTCTGTCAACATTTATAATTTAAATGTCTGTTTACTTGTTTATTGGCTATTTTATCCACTTGCTGTTAACTCCTTTGATATTATAACAGATCTATTTTTTTCATCACCATGCAGTCAGGACATATCCTGCTACTTAGTAAGCACCAATTGCTTAGTTGGATTGAATTGCATACACTATAGTTTAAAGTTCCTGATTGGAATCATTAAGCAAAAATACAGAAACTGGTATGTCAATTGATATAATTTTGCTGCTATTTCCCTAAGGTGGTGTCTTCTGATTTGGACATTATCATCATTATTACCTACACACATCCTTTCCAATTTAAAATTTGTGCCCATAGAAGTCTAAGAAAAGAGTAAAATAGCCAATTTAGAAATCAATGATGCTCAGACATATCCTATGGGTCAAAATCAACATAGCCTTTAGGCTGTGTAGTCAGAATGCCATCACTATTATCTGGACCTCAAGAAGAGGGTAGTCTAGTGATCTTCTTTCAAAAACATCTCAACCCCTTAGATTTGTTGATTGTTGTTCTACAAAGAGTATACCTGCTTTATCTCATCAGCAAATGGCTTCTTAACACATATGCATTTGGGAAATAGAATTACATTAAAAGATTAAATCTGTAGTTTACAAAGGTCTCCACACTTGGAAAGTAAGCATAAAGGAAAAGATAAATCTATTTACTTTTTCCATGGCTTTTTGAGGACTCTGGTTTCCTTGGAAGCTATTACCCAACAGACATATATTTACTCAACACCATGCTATGAACTCTGTGCTAGGTTTTGTAGATAATGAACAATTATGTGTTGTAATTTATGTCACTAAGAAGCATATTATTGTCTTGAGGGGAATATTTTGAATTTTCCAACATCTTAATTATGCATGACAAGAACTGACAGAATAATAATAACTCCTCAAGTTCATACAATATCATCCTTATGAGGTAAAAGGAAAAGATACCAACAACACTCATACCATAGATTCTATCTGAGAAAATTAACTGATGAACACTACCCTGTTCAAAGCCACAGGGTTAGCATATGGTGAAACAAGGGTGAGAAGTCATACTTGTAGGTCTCCTACTCAGTTCTTTCCACCATGTCAGTCTGCTGCTATTGAATTTTAAAAGAGCACTTCAAACAAGCCAGAGAAGTCAAAGCCAACTACATTTTTGGGGGGTCCCTGTAAGGACAGATTTGGAGGAAAAAAATAGAGATGCTGACTGTGGGAAAGAAAATTTTAATCTTACTTTGCTTGAATTATATGCTACTTTGTTTAAATCTTCATAGCTTGTCAAAATTTATAGTCACTAAGGGGAGATAGACATCAGAACAGCTAACAATAACAGATTATAATGTACAGTAAGTAGATAAGAATGAATTTTTTGTGGAACTGAAAGATGAATTCTGTACAAAAGAAAATTAGAAAAGCAACTTGAAGGAAACATCATGAAGGTGGGTAAGTTGTAGGAGAAGAAAAGATGTGAAAATTGTAGAGATTAATGAATAGCATTCAAAACTCCTATAGTATAAAAATAAATGACCTGTAGGACGAAATAATAGGTGACCTAGCTTAGCTGGAACAGAGTGAGATGATGGGGAAGGAGGAATGGGAGATGAGAGCAGAAGAAAGTAGTGGGAGAGAAAGAGAATAAAAAGGTAGATGCAATCAAATCACAGAGCTTTGAATGAACTTTATGGAAGTCACTGAAAGATTCTGGGAAGAGATATTACCATATTTGTGTTTGAGAAAGATCGTTCTGGCAAAAGTGTAGAAGATGGGCTGGAAAGATGGAATGCCAGGTACAGGAGATCCAAATCAGCTGGGAGTTTGTAGGGTAACACAGTCCAGGTTTTCCCAAACTAAGAGTTTCCTGAAACAGGATTTTCAGTGCTAAAACAGAAAATCTGTGGCAAATAGATTACTTTGTCACCCTACAGTTGTAATGGTTGAAGCAATAAAAAAATCACCTCTGGGTTTGGGATGGCAGAAATGTTAGAAATTCAAGTAAATGGCAAATGTAGAAAGAAGAATCAAATACAGCTTCATTTATAAACCCTGTGACAGTTATAAAATTATGAGCCAATATTACCTCAATAAAATAAGATTACAGGGCTTCCCTGGTGACGCAGCAGTTGAGCACTGGGCTGCAAATCTGCCCACAGCCTCTGCAGCGCTGGTTCAATCCCCGGCCACAGGGTGAGGTTCCCACATGGCATGGCGGCCCTCTCCTGCCGTGCCCGCTGCTCCCCTCGCCAGTGTATTTCATCAGTCTGCCTGTTCTGCTCCCCGCTCTGGCTCTGATGAATCCTCTCACCCTCCTGCGCTTCAGACTGTACCCAGTGCTTGTATAAATAAATAAATAAATCTTAAAAAAAAGATTACAATTAAAAGGAAAGCTTAGTTGAAATTATAATTGTCACAACAAATTATAGCTGGTTATTACTTTTTATTGATAAGGAAAATACAAAAAAAAGGAATGCTGCAGTTTTGTACTTTTCTGAAACCTTTAGATCAGAAACCTTTTGTACTTTTCTGTACCTTTAGATCAAAAATTTACATTCACCTCTCCTATCAATCTGAGCCAATTCACGTCTTTCTTATCCCAAAGCTTTGCAAATTTGTACTCTCTGCCAACTTTCATCAATTCCTGATTTCAACTAGACTTCTTTCTCTAATATTATAATCTCTGAGCATCACTGAAAACTGCACTGTAACTTGCACTGTACACTCACAGAAACCTTAAATTTCTCTCTCTCAATTTACTCTAGTATTATCCATCACCATCCTTCATCTTATTTCCTCTTCTATACAAACAAAATAGCTGGTCAAACTAACTACTATCACATAGGAACCCTCAACTTGCTGATTCTTTATTCTTTCTCTGCATGAAACTGGCAATATTTTAATCCTAGGTGAAGTCCAAAATCAATTTTCTTTTTTAACTATCCAAACTGCTGAATGAATGATATTATGAAAAATAACTGCATCTGTTTGGAAAGACAAAACTAGAAATTTGTTGTTTACAGTGTAAAGTTTCTTTCTCCAGTCTCTTTCTACACACCCTTGAACAGTATCTTTTATTCCTAAGGTGGTCATTCAGACTTTCACAACTCTATTTGCTCATACATTCCTACCCCTGACCTTTCTCAGCAGAGGGTCTTATTTCTTATGTCACAGGGAAAATTGAGGTTATTAGGTAAGAAGCAAATTAATTTCATTCCATTTTCCCATCCCAATATACAATCTTATCTAGAACTGTATTATCACTTCCCAGCCCAGCTGTTTTCTGTTGCTCAAGATGAATTCCAGTGGTCTTAATCCCATCTCTTTTTATTTCTCTAAGTATCCTGTTTGTTAAGCTCTTCTATTTTATTCCTAGGTCAACATGCTGTCCTCCACTCTCCATTAGATCTTTGTAATCAGGTTTTATTTTTTTAAGTTTTTTTTTTATTTATTTATACAAGCACTGGGTATAGTCAGAAGCGCGGGAGGGTGAGAGAATTCACCAGAGCCAGAGTGGAGAGCATAAACAGGCAGACTGACGAAATACACTGCAGAGGGGAGCAGCAGGCACAGCAGGAGAGGTCTGTGGTGCCATGTGGGACCCTCACCGGTGGCTGGGTATCAAACCAGCCCTGCAGAGGCTGCTGCAGGCAGCTTCGCAGCCCAGCGCTCAACCACTGCACTACCAGTGGAGGCCCTCAAGCAAAAATTCTTGGCTGACTTGAACACAGTCTTATCACTTCTATCTTTTGAATATGCTTGCTTCCCTAGTATTCTAAGCCACTACTCTTTCTTGATTATCCTTTTAACTATCTACCCATTAGCACTGAATCTCTTTCATAGTTTCTACTATCTTCACACATGCTTTAAGGACAGTCAAGGATACTTACCGCCATGCTAATGAGGATACACCCTTGAATGATTCTTTGCCCTTAGGTCTTCTTATTCAGCATTCTCATCATGATTCAACTGCTTTCATGGATATAATTACCACACATACCCTGATGATTCCCATGTTTCTTTATCAGGCCTGGACTCTCTCCATATGTCCAAATGTCAGCTAAGATTTTTTATGTAAATCTTAAAATGAATATGTACAAAATGAAACTAATCATACTCCCGACCTTTTATTTCCTCATCACCATTTACCCAGTTTACATGAGGCAGTATCCTTAGAAAAATCATGGACTCCTTCTTCTCTTTAATTCAATCATCCAAAGTTTTTTTTTTCTTTTTATTTTCTCACTCTCCTCTCTCTGTCTCTACATTATTAAAATGCTTATTCACTTATACACTTTTCTTTTTTGCTCTGTGTCTTTCACACACAATCTCTCTCAGCAAAAGATAAGACATTCAGTAAGGGATCCATTCATACACATTGTATTTACTTCTAAAATCTCTATAATGAACTACTTCCTCAAGCAATAGCCATAGCTTTTATCCCTAAGCTACTAAGAAAAATATAGTCAACCTAAGGATAATAAGGTCAAAATATAATATATATGGGCACCCAATACCTTCAAAACCTGATTTTTATTTAAAAATCCAATAAAAATCCCAAAAGCTTAAGTGGGAATTTTATCATTAAACACTTTAAAAAAAAAAACAAATTTTAACTCAAAACACAAAGGCATGTCATATTTAAATATGACTCAATGGAGGTGAGTCTAAGAACTCAGTAGTTACCAATAACATCTACCCAAACTCAGCTTCCCTTCCCAACCAACAAGTTCAGGTATGGTTCCACAAAGGTGCAGTCAAGTTGATCTTTTATTACTATGGCATTAGAATTTATACCACATTCTTACAAAGCCCAAGAAGTTTCTATATTGATCTTATCAGTAATTAGATAACTATTACTCATGTTACTTTTACTCCTTATAAAAACTGAGTTAAGCATTATTTTCAGATCAGAAAATGGAGGTTCAGTGAGAGTTAGTTTCTTTCTCCAGGTCACAAGTTATTATTTCATTTATTACAGGACACTTCATGAGCAGAGACAACTAACATTCTTCTTATCCGAACAACCTGTTCCATAGACAGCCATGTATTTTAAAGTAGCATTTCTATGGTTAAGGCTTCTTCAAAGATGAAGCTATTATTCTTGGTTTGTAGCATTTTTATAACTGTGCATATGTGGCAAATGACCACCCACAGATGTCACTGTAAGATTGTATAAAAAATAGGGTCTTTAAGGAGTTAATCTAAACTAAAATAAACCTGTGGGTAAGTACTAGAAAATTTATTTATAGCAACAGTGGGTTGAATACAACAAGACTTGTTATAGGATAGGGGAGAATAGAGCTAAGGTACTAAGAGTCTAATAACTATTGAACTACTAACCCTAAGCATTGGTAACATAGTGGTGAACTTAGCTACCTTCTAAACACTAACCCTTTGTGTTACTTTGATAAGTACCTTCCCTTCTGTGAGTTTCATTTTCCTCATTATTAAAATAAGACAATTGAATAGGATGATTTTTAGTTTGCATAGACTCTAGCTTGTCACACTTTTATGGGTATGGCCCCACTCAACCTGTTCTAATACCACCACCAGCACTACCATTGCTATCATTAATTCTGTCACCATGATCTCAAGCCAGCTACTAATTCACCCTTTGCAGAGAAATTATTATGTCGATAATTGCTGCAGGGATGTTAATAATCAATTCAAAGGATGAATTGAATCCCCATTTAGAGAACAGGAAATTGAAATTTAAAGGAGGCGACCTAATTTCATCTCCATATATGGAGATGAAAATTAGCAAATGGTTGAGCAAGGCAGGTAGAATCTAGACTTCTGGTATGAAGGTGGTTAGTACAACTTTCCCTAGTACATCTCTACAAAGTCTCACCCTCGCAATACTTCCTTTCTTTTATCCTTCGTCATTCAGTCACGAATATCACTAAATGAAGCTGTTGATCAAATTTTCCTCTCTTATTTTCTTTGCTATTAGGACCAGTATATAAGCCTGTCATCTTGGGAGAAGGAGAAATTAATAGGGAAACAATTGCTGAGAGGGCCATCTCCCACTCTTTAAGGGACATTTACGAGCTATTTGGGAGCCTAACTTGCTTTGCTTTATCTTACCTTTTGCTTCCTCTTTATATGACTTGCCCAAATCAGTATAACACCTAGAGTGCAGTGTCCTTTGCTCGATCATTCACAACTGCAACAAAAGAAGAGCAATTGGAATTTGGAACTCTGCTATTTCCTGAATTAATTCATTCAACTCTAAATAACCCGACTTGACATCAGAAACATGAAGATTTTGATATATTCTGCAAGTTTAGATACCTTTTTTGATGTACTTTTTTTCTCACTGTAACTGTAATTTTTCATTTTCTTTAACTGTTAATATAGGCTCCAAACTAATAAATGTCAGCTAAATTTTGTTTGTATAATTATAAGAAATGCATAGTATTACTATGAGTTAGAAGAAATAAAAATTAGCTTTATCCTTAAAAGGAATTAATACTATTCACATCTAAAGATTAACATCATAGTGTTTTAATTTAACTTCAGCGTATGCATCTTTATTGGATTTTAAATGACTTAGGAAGGAGATCTAATTATATATCATGCATCATTTTTACAGTTGTGACAGCATTTTGGTGGTGGAATGCTTTTAGGCAGACCTGAGGTCTTATCTCAAATCACTTATCAGCTACATAGCCCGAAGCAACTCACTTCATGTATCTCTGCTTCAGTCTCCTCATTAATAAAATTTGTATCATGGTGCCTGCAAGATAGATTATGGTAAAGATTAAATGTACCCAATAGTACCCATTTTCATGTCTGTTACACAGTAGATATTAAATGAATGTTAATTCATTTTTTCTTTACTTTTACAGAAAGTAATCTCCATGGACTTTTGGTTGGATTCATTGCTTTTGTGGGTTTTGAAAATTCCCCCAGTGTATAATTGTGAAACATGGCTACTAGGTCTAAAGCAATAATTCTTAAGTAGAAGAGTGGAAAACATGTGATACTTGAAGAAAAGAATATTCCTTATTAAAGTAGATATATTTGGAGATCAAAATTATTTTCTCTATGAAACAAACTGTTGAAAGTACAGATCTGCAAAATATTTTAGGCTATTGAACAACCAGTGCTTAGAAAATGTCAAGGTGATAAGGTAGATTTTTCTGGGTGTCCAGGATCTGGTCCCAAGAAAGGTTAGTCCACAATAAACTTGTAGAAATGTTCTGTACCAGCACACAGACAAGAGGAAGAGAGGGGCAAAAATAAATAAATAAATAAATAAATAAATAAATAAATAAATAAAATATTAAGAAATAATGACTGAGTGACATTGTCATTGTGGAAATCAGATTTCAGAACTCTTTCCCTGGTTTGTTTTATCATTTTAAAAAAGGAAATTATTTACTGAACACTTGCCTGTCGTCTAAAAATTACAATAACATTATTCTGAAATAAATATAATGGACTTTAGCAAAGGTTAATTGCATCTCTGAGACCTAAGATTATATTTACAGAAAGGAACCTCTAGTTAGAGCTCCCCACTATAGCCAGTCATCTATCAAATTCACAATATATAACTCTTCTCTGGTACCCAAGAGACTAGTATCAAATATTGTATTGCTAAAGGGAAAATTAGAAACCATTTGTTCCAAGTTCTTCCCCCTTTTATAAGTGAGAATATTGAGACCCAGAGAAGTTAATCAAGTTGCCCAAAGTCACGCAGTGAGTCAGTGACAGAACTTGATACAGAACCAAGACTTCTGTACTCTTTGTATATTGATCCATCTGCTTCATCACTCTATCTATGATGCACACTAACCAATACCAGATGAAAACTTTCTTGTAAAACCTCATGATGTGCAATACAAGTAGATATTTTTACCAAAAAAAACTTAAAGAAAACATAGACTATCTGCCAGTCATTTTACTGGCAGATAAGGTGGTTTCACAATAGAGAGCTGTACTGTTTACTAAAGCTATGCTAGAAGACTATAGCCTGCTCTGCCTCTTAAGACCCCAATTGAAGAGCCACTCAAAGACATCCAGAAGCAAGTTTATTCATTTGAAGTCATATGTTCCACCACTGCCATGACTGAGCAGTCTGTAAAACTTGAACTCAACAACTTTTCCTGTTAAGCCTAAAAAGGAACTGCTTTTGTCCAAATAAAGACCTGAGTTCAACAGGAACCATTGCAAAGGTAATTACCCAAAACACATGACCCTGTTTTCAATATAGCTCAGGCCATTTCCTGCCTCAATACATCTGCGTGTCACCTATTTTTTTGCAGTAAGTAAATTTTCCCATGCTACAATTTTTAGCAGATTAACACTTCAATTGATAGAAATGGGAAATGACAATGACATCATTCACCCATTTGAATAAGCAAAATTGAAACATCACTACTCACAGAATCACTGGAACTGAGACTACATCCCCAAATTACAAATCTTGTTATTCTATCCAGAAAAATCCTTAAAATAGAAATGTGGAAAAAATGTACTACTTGAAAAAAATTCCTTATCATAGTAAATATATTTGGAGATCAAAATATATTTCCCTATAAAATAAACTGCTAAAAGTACAAACAAATTGTCAACTGAGGTGGCAGTTCTTCAAGCACTCCCCAGTTAGAATTCTCCTTTTGACTCAGTCATCTTGACTTAGAATCAGAGAGATGCTAGTACTTTGTGTAATAAGAGCAATAATCACTGTAAAGCTAAGTGCCTCTTCTGGAGGGCCTGCTATGTAGTAGGGCTGAATGAGGTAAAAAGCAGCTTCCAAGGGACCAAGAAACACCTCTGAAAAAAGATCTGGTGAAGTCATTACACCAGAACGTTTCATCTGTGATATTTTGTCCTTCCCTAAAGTCAGCATAGATATAAATACATTTACAGTATTCTCTGAGAGATGCAAGTTGCTACAGGGGAAACATGAGTTAGAAGACAGAAATTTTAGCTATGACTCTGCCATTAAGTACCTGGGTAATCATAAATATCTGCATCTCACTGGTATTCAGTTATCCCATCTGCATGGTGAGACTAAGCTGTTCCACAACCTGCTATCTGAGTTTCTCTCTTTCTCTCCCCAAAAGAATAAAGTATCTATCACTCTATCTCTGAAAACTAAATTTACCAAAGCAAGAAGTTTATACATAAAAATATTCTCACATTTTGCAGCTAGAGAAATTATGCAGAACAGAAGTTCAAACACTGAGCTTCATCACAGACAGTAGGAAGATAAACATTGAAAACCAGGCGCCAAGTTCAAATTGTACACTAGCCCCACATCTGCTCCTGTAGTGGATTTTCATGCCCCCACCAATCTTCCCACAAGGAACCACCAATTCCCAAATGCTAGGCTTTAACTTACCTAGGAGCTCAGCCAGGATTAATACTCTTGTTTCTTTGCAGGGAGTTAGGAGTCGAAAAGTCTAGCTCTGGGTAACACTGATCCTGCTGATAAATAAAAAAAAAAATTGTTGTTGAAAGGGGAAGTTGATTGCATTGGGTGTCTCACCACAGAAACCTTATTTGCACGAAATGAAGGTAAGTCCCTTGCACAGATGAATGCTACTCAAGTTCTCTTTTCTTTTTATTGGTGAAGAGAAATTCAAAAAACACTGAGGGAAAGGCTGTGTAAAATCAAACAATAATAACATAGAAGTCTTTCTCATTGTCCCTCATTCTATCTCCTCTCACCAAAACAGACATACCTCTCTGATTTGTTAGATTCTAGGCAACCCCATGGTAGATAAGAACTTGAGGCAAAATCTGAAGAGTTTACCTAAAAACAAGAAAGCTGAAACTTCAAGTCCAAGGAACAAAGACTGATGAAACCTCAAGTTTCTTAAGCTTCTCCTTCTATCTAGAGTGCTCTCCTTCCATCTAGGTGCCCTCAGACAAATGAGTGGTTTAAGAAGATGTGATATGTCTGTATCTATATTTATCTATCTAAATCTATATTTATATATCTCTATCTCTATATATGTATATATAGAAATATATAAAGAGCAATATATATTATATAATGTAATATATATGTGTGTGTGTGTGTGTGTGTGTGTGTGTGTGTAATGTAATACTGAAACAGGGGTAGTAGGTAGGGCAGGAGGAGGATGGGATACCCAGATAGAACAGAATGGCCTATCCACCTGCCCAGGCTTTAAGACAAGAGAGCCCACCGAAAAGCCCCCAGAGGTCAAAAGGTCAAAAATCAAAACCAAAGGCTATAGCAATACAATGCCCACAAAATAGGTGTTTATGGGCTATAGCCAAACAAAGGACAGTGCCTGATACAGATCACTGCCTATGGGTTCTCACCGGCAGGCACAATTGCAAGAGACTTCAGACTCCAGGAAAAATAACCATGGGGTTTATTTTACAAATAGTGGAAACAGAGAGCTTACTGTAGCCACAAGTGGCTGTCTATCTCACCCAGATAGTATCAGTGATGTTCGCCAATGACCACCAGGAGTGCTGGACAGCATTGACCAATAGTGATGGTCACTACTGGTCTACCAGAGGCAGTGTCAGAGACACCAAGTGTTAACAGCTCTTTGTGAATTGTTGGGCTATACCAACAACAAATTGCTCTTTGAGACTCCAGTCCCAGGGCCTTTGCTGCTCCTTCAAGAAATGTCAGAAACAGGACCAGCGGCCCAGTCTCTGACAGAAGTCTTGGCCTTTTCTTCCCTCCTCCTGGATGCTTCGTTTCTTCTTTCAGCTTCCAGCCTTTCTTTCTTCGGAGGCCAGGAATGGAGTCTTCCCCTTCTTTCTTCTTCTTTTGGAGGCTGGAACAGTTTGTCTCTCAGATCCCTCTGGCCCTGGCTTACTTATATCCTCTTTCAGGGTGCCCTACCCACAAGTCTGATTGGACAATTTTTCAATCCTTTGGCTGATTGGACCATTTAGCACCAATCAGCTCATAGCTTGCACCTGACTGGTCCACTCCCTGATCCAGAAAGTAAAAGGAAAGTTGCTGGGCTCTGAGGAGCAACTGCCACAACTGACTTGTGGGGTGGAGCAGCAGTGTTAGAAAACACTACTCCTGCTGCCAGCTCCCTCCACTGAGGTGGCTGGGTTCTGGTAATAATACAATTTAGATATTTTTTAAGTGAGCATCCATCCTGGCTGAGGGGTAGCATATAAAACTAATTTGACATTGCAGCCCTCTTCTGAATTATGATTTCATATGTTTATCCAGCTCTAGTCTTACTTGGCATCCCTCCATGACAGCAAACACGCATTTCAGTTCATTTGTCAGTTCTGTTTCTCACTATAACTCATTAAATTAGATTTATAATACAAATGTATTCCTTGAGGATTTGGGCAGTGTAATCCAGTTTTCCTAGTACATGATAATTCTGTGGTCAAAGAAAGATCTGACCTACAGATCTTTGAAGCCAAACCTTGGGGGATAAAAAAAGGGCCCTTACAGACAATTATCTCCCACTCTTATTTTATAGATCTTAACATTACTTAGAAGAAAGCCTGACAACTTGCTTTATTTCTCTTTTGCATCACATATGTTTTCCTTTCATTGGCAATAAAAGGAAAGCAAATGTAGTAAAGAAAACAGTGGTACAGTTTACGCAAAGACATTTACAACTCAGGTAAAATTTTAGGTGTTAATAAAAGGAACAAAGCTGTGGACAAAACAAAAAACCTGATAAATTTAATAATAATTGTCAATGAACTTTTAGAAGAAAATCTTTGGTCTTTGAACTCATTATTACCTCAAACCAAGTACAAAATATACAGTCATACTATATCAAACTAAAAATCTTCTGCAATCTTAAAGTAACCATAACTGAAACAAAAAGACACCCTACTGATTGGGAGAAAATGTTTGCACACATCTGACAACGAACTGATGTCCCAGATGTATAAAACCCATGCAACTCAATAAAAAGAAAATGAATAACCCAACCAAAAAAAAAATAGGCAGAAGAACTGAAGAGACACATCTCCAAAGAATACATAAAGACTGCAAAAGGCATATGAAAAATCTTCATTATCACATATCTCAGGGAAATGTAAATTTCCCTATGAGATACCATCACACACCTGTGAGAGTGACCCATATCAAAAAGACCAGAAAGAAGTGATTACAAGGATGTGGAGGAAAGGTCACCCTCCTGCACTGTTGGTGAGAAAGAAGATTGGTCCAGCCCTTATGGAAAATAGTATGGGGGTATCTCAAAAGATTAAAAATGGATCTTCCATACAACCCAGTAATGTCACTCCTAGGCATCTACTCAAAAA
>NW_023601543.1:42001956-42023591 GCF_014898055.3 Talpa occidentalis
TATGTTTATTATTTTAGAAAACTCCATATTGTTTTCATAGGGGATGAACCAGTCTACATTCCCACCAAAAGTATACAGGGTTAACTTCCTCCACTTCCTTACTTTTTTGATATGGGAGATATATTCAATGGTGTGAGGGAGAATCTCATTGTGGTTTTGCTTGGCATTTTGCTGATGATAGGGAAGATGAGGGTTTTTTTCCCCTTCATGTGCCTGTTGGTCATTTCTATCTCTTCTCTGGAGACGTGTCTATTTAGCACTTCTGCCCTTTTTTTTTTAATTTTTTTAAGATTTATTTATTTATTTATTATACAAGCACTGGGTACATTCAGAGCGTGGGAGGATAAGAGAATTCACCAGAGCCAGAGCGGGGAGGAGAACAGGCAGATTGATGAAGTACACTGCTAAGGAGAGCAGCCTGCGCAACAAGAGAGGTCTGTGAGCCATGTGGGATCCTTGCCGGCAGTGGTTGGCGATCAAACCGGCACTGCAGAGGCTGCGGGCAGCTTCGCAGGCCAGTGCTCAACCGCTGCGTCACCAGGGAGGCCCCCTTCTGCCCATTTTTGATTGGCTAACTTGTTTACTTGTTGCAGAGTTGCGTGATTTGTAGAATTTGTATACTAGCCCCCTTTTTGGATATATATTTTCTCCCATTCAGTAGGATGCTTTTTCCAGTTAATGGTGTATGATGTGCAGAATTATTTTTCCCATTCAGTACAGTATCTACATTTTCATGATAATTTCTTTCACTGTTTAAGAGCTTTTGAATTTGCGTTATAATTATTTGATTTTGCTTTTGATTGCCATGTCATTATATTCAAGTCGCCAAAGACATCACTAAAGTCATTGACTCAGGATATTTTGTCTATGTTTTTTCCCCATGTATTTTATAGTGTCAGGTCTGACATCCAATTTTTTGGTTCATTTTTAATTAATTTTTGCATATGGTATGAGATAGTGGTCTAGTTTCATTCTTTTGCAGTCCAGTATTCTCAACACCATTTACTGAAAATGTTTTCCTCTCTCCAATGTATTTTTTGCTCCTTGGTCATAAATTAATTGTCCATAAAAGTATAGGTTTAATGCTGGGCTCTAAATTCTACTCCATTATTCTATGTGTCTATTTTTTGTTCATTAAAAAAAATATTTATTTTATTTTTTTCCCCAACATTCTACATTGTCTCCCCTTGTCCCATTCCTTCTCCCCTCCCTCTCAACCACAGATCCCTCAGGATGTTTATTAATGGCCACTAATTTTTGAAAGTGCTTTATGTTACCTAATTTGTCTTCTATGTAAACATCCATTCTGACTTACATTGCTGTACATAATTCTCTCTAATTCCTTCCATTTTGTTGAGAATGGGTGCATTTCATCCATTCTTGTAGCTGTATAATATTCTATGGTGTGTATATGCCACATCTATTTTTTCCCTTCCCCTCTCTTATCAAATAACCTAGGCAGTCTGAGAGAATCACAGGTGTCACCAAGTCTATCTCCACTCCCAGGTCCTGCCAAGGTCTCACTGTTATTTCTCCCTATCGGATGTTTTCATGGGAGAATTTGATCCCAGCACCCCTTTGCTGCCACGTTGCTCTTATTTATTTTTAACCAAAGTAATATTGCAGCACCCATATCAGGTATTATCACCACAGTACACCGACCACACACTCTCCCATATTACATCACCATAGACCATTGTGTTTCCTATTCTCTTTTTTCCTTCATTTTGGTGTTTCAGTTGTGTAGTCAGCTATCAGGAGTTAATTTTTCAATTTGTCTTTATCTGCTATTAATTCATTTATATTATATTCCCATATTAGCAGTACCATCTGGTGTTTATCTTTCTCTTTTTTACTTATTTCATTTAACATTATCCTTCAGGCTCCATCTATGTTGCTGCAAACGGCATGAATGTGATCTTTATTGATCACTGAGTCGTATTCCATTGTGTTATATATGTCACATCTTGATTCACTCATCTGTGCTGGGGCAGTTAGGTTGTTTCCCTAGTTTAGCCATAGTAAATAGTGTTGCAATAAACATGGAAGTGCGAATTTCTTTTCAAACTAGTGTTTTTGAACTCTGGGGGCAGATGCCTAGGTTTGGAATTAGTGGGTCAAATGGCAGATCCATTTTTAGTATAGGGCTGGAACCTCCAGCCTTGTCAGAGGGTTTCTTTTTCTCCACATCCTCAACAGCACTTATTGTGTCTACTCTTTTCAATATGGGTCATTCTTACAGGTTTGAAATGGTATCTCATTGTTAAACCATGTTTTCTTAATCCATTCATCTGTCTTTGGGCACATAGGGTTTTAGCTACAACTTGACTATTATAAATAGTGCTGCAATGAACACAGAAGTGATCTAATTTGAATTAGTGCATGTGTATTGGGAAGAAAGATGTAAAACTATCATTATTTGCAGATAGCATGAGAATATATATGGAAAACCCTAAAGACTTTACTAAATAGCTCATTGAAACAACAAATCAGTTCACCTGCATGACAGTTTATAAAATCAATTTACAAAACTGGGTTGTGTTCTTGTGTACAGAAAATGAACTAGGAGAAAAAAGAAATCAGGAAAACTATCCCATTTTAATAATTGCATAAAAATTGGGCCTCCCCGGGTGGCGCAGCAGTTGAGCGCTGGGTTGCGAGGCTGCCCGCAGCCTCTGCAGTGCCAGTTCGATCCCCAGCCACTGGCGAGGGTCCCACAAAAAAAATTGCATAAAAATTATTAAATACCTAGGAGTAAACCTAACAAGAGATGAAGGAAATGTGCAATGAAACCTGGAAGACATTGTTAAAATGAATAGACAAAAACACAAGAAATGGAAAGATAATCCATGTTAATGAATTGGAAGGATTAATATAGCTTGATGGCCATCTTACCCAAAGCAATGTAGAGATTCAATGCAATCCCTATCAAACTTTCAATGCATTCTTAGCAAATAAATAGAACAAACAATATTGACATTCTTATGGAACTATAAAATACCAAAGAAATTCAAAGCAATGCTAACAAAAAGAGGAAGAATGATGATATCCCACTTACAGTCTTCGAACTATACTACATAACTATAATAAACAAAATAGTATTGTACTAGAACAAACGCAGACATACAGAAAAATGGAATAGAATTGAGAGCTTAGAAATTAATCCATGCCTATATGGACAATTAATCTATGACAAAGGAGCCAAAAGTACATATTGGAGAAAGGAAAACATCTTCAATATATGGTATTGGGAATATTGGATAGCCACGTACAAAAGAATGGAACTATACGGTTAACTCACACCAAACAGAAAAATTAACTCAAAATGGATAAACGATTTGGAGATAAGGCCTGAAAACTAAAATAAATTGAAGAAAACAAAAACAATCCATGACATAGTATTCAGTGATGTCTTTGTGGATTCACTCCAACAACAAGGAAATTTAGACAATATAAATAATTGGGACTGCATCTAGCTAATAAGCTTCTGCACAGTGAATGAAACTAACACTAAAACAAAAACACACCCTATTGAATGGGAAAAAACATCTGCACACCATGCATCTGACAAGCAGTTACTATCTAAGATCTAAAAAGAACTCATACAGCTGTACAAAAAGAAATCAAATAATCCAATCAACTTATATGTAGGAGAGCTAAATATGCACTTCTCCAAAGACATACAGATAGCCTACAAGCACTTGAAAAATGCTTCTAGTCACTCAGGGTCAGGGAAATGCAAATCAAAACCACAGTGCAATGCCATTTGACACAGATTAGAATTATCAAAAAGACCAGAATAAAACAAGTGTTGCTGAGGATGTGGAGAAAACATTACCCTCATATGCTTATGGTTGGAATACAGAGGGGCTCAGACCCTATAAAAAACAGTATGGAAGTTTCTTAAAATATTAAAAATATTAAAAATAGATCTACCATCTGTTCCAGAAATCCCATTACTAGGTATCTACCCAGAGAATTAATGGACATTTAGAATACTTTCATGTCCCAGTGAAATAATAATGCAACTATGAATATTTCTTATTGATGGTTTCATATTCTGTGACTATATGCCAAGAATTGGGATTGCCATACATACCATATTTTCATTTTTAGTTTTTTGAAGGTAAATTCAGATTCTTTCCATAATGGTTGTACCAGTTCACTATTCCACTAATACCATAATATGGTTTCTTTTTCTCCACATCCTCTTCAACACCTGTTGAGGGCTTTTTAAATAAGTGCCATTTCATGGTACGTGCTAGTATGTTATTGTAGTTTTTATTTGCATCTCTCTTATTATAATTAGCAATAAACTTTTTTCATATGTATTTTGGCCTTCTGAATATACTCTGGTGAATTATCTGTTCATATCTGCTGTCTATTGTGAATTGGTTTGTTCATTTATTGTTGACTTGTAATAGATTTCTTTACATCTTAAATATTAAATCATCATGAGCTATATTTTATGTGAACTTTCTCTCCCAGTCAGTTGAGTATCTATTTAATCACCTTCTATTTTCTTTTGATGTGTAGAAGCTTTTTAACTTGAGGTAACCCCAATTGTTTATTTTTGTTTTTCATTCTCTTGCCATGTTTTGAGTCACCAAAAAATCTTTATTGTTGATATTACAGAATGTATTGTCAAAGTTCACTTCTATGTATCTTATTGTTGTATGTCTTTTGTATAAATCTTTAATACATTAGGAGTTTATTTTTGTGTATATTCTTAGTAAGTAAGCCAACTTTATTCTTTTATAGAGGCTTTTCAATTTTCCCAGCACCATTTATTTAAGAGACTGCCTTTTACCCATTTTATGGTGTTAGAATTTTTGTCATAGATTAGGTGCTATTATGTACATGGATTTATTTTTAAGATTTTGATCCTGTTTCATGGTCCATGTACCTATTTTTGTGGCAACACCATGTATTCTTTTAATACTGTTGGTTTATAGTAAAGTTTGAAGTTAGATAACATGATATCTCTATTTTTCTCCTTTATTCTTAGGGCTGTTTTTGTAATTTGAGGGATTTTTTATTCCCTATAAATTCTGTTCAGTTTCTTTGAAAAATATTATGGAGGTAATGATGAGGATAATGTTCAATTTGCATTTTTTAGATATGATACTCATTTTGATTACATTGATGTTCTCCATCTATGAGCATGAGCTATCCTTCCATTTCTTCATGTTGCTAAGTCCTTCTATAAGTCTTTTACCTACTTTGTCAGGTGGATTCCAAGGTATTTAATTATTTTGAAACAATTATAAATTGAGTTATTTTTCAAATTTCTTTTGCTTCTTGTTCATTGTATATAAAATTTTTGTATGTTGATTTTTTAACTTGCCACTTTGCTGTATTCACTGATTGTTTCTAATAATTTGTGATGGCATTTTTAGGATCATATACAAATACATATATATATATATTTCTATTTTTTGTTAATTCTAAGTTATATTTTTAATTTCTGCCTTGATTTCTTTTTTTTATCCAATATCTGTTAAGAAGCATGATGTTTATTCCCCATGTTTTCATAGTTTTTTTCCTGTTTTTTTTTTTTTTTTTCTTACAGTTGATTTCTAATTTTATTGCATTGTGGTCAAAGAAGGTACTGAGTATAATTTCAATTTTTGTGGTGCTATTGACAATTGACTTGTGTCTCTATTATTAATAATGTTCCAAGTGCACTTGTTGAATATGTGTATGCAGAAATTTGGGGGTGGAATATTCTGTATATGTTTGTTAGACTTCTTCATTTAAATCTGTTGTTTCCTTATTTATGCTATTATTAATCTGCAAGCCTTTATAATTAGGTATTGAGATCCCCTAGAATTATTATGTTGTTAAAAATGTCTCTCTAAATTTTGTTATTTTCTTATATATATTGGTGCTCCCGCAATTGGTACATGCATATTTGTGAATGTTATTTCTTCATGTTGTATCATACCCTTAATTATAATATAATATTCTTCTTTGTTTATTATTACCATTCCTAGCTGGAAAGTTAATTAAATACCTTGGAAAATAATTTTTATGCCATTTTCCTCTATAACTGTCTTCCAGCCCTTAACTCTAAGTCTATGCTCTCTTTGATTGTAAAGTGAATTCCTCATGAACAGCAGAAGGTTGGATTTTGTTTTGAAATCCATTCAGCCACTCTAAATCTTTTGACAGGTTAGTTCAGGCCATTTATGTTCAGATTATTATTGAGACATAATTATTCATTATTATTTTGTTATGGTTTTGTTTTGTTTTAGCTTGTCCTTTTTTTGAGGACTTCCTGTTATATTTTAAGTTCCATTTCCATTTTCTTAAGTGTTACTTCTATTATTATTGTTTGAGAGTTCTACTGAGGTTAGTATGTGATGGACTATTTGTGTAATCCTTTCGTCATTCTGGTCTCTGGTTGACTTCTGTGGGCCACATTATTTTCCTCTTCCTCCTCCTCATGTTAAAGTGCTGAAGATGTCTGTTGCTTCAAACTTTTTTGTTCTGCTGCTTTATAACACCTTTAGAATTACTTTCAGGTGTGTCTTGGTGTTCATACATTCTTTTTAGTGAAGCTCCTTACTCTTCCTCTACCTTGATTGTTAATCTTGCTAGGTAAAGAATTCTGGGCTAGAGGTCTTTCAATTTAAGTTATTTAAATATATCTTTCCAGTCCCTTTATACTTGTAATATTTCTGCTGAAAAGTGATATCTTGATATTTTTTAATATTCTATCCTTTTTTGTTGGTTCTCAACAACTTTATTATTATTTGTGCTAAAGTATTATCTGTCAGGTATCATTTTGTTTGGAGATCTCTGGGCCTCTTGGATGACAATTTAGGATTCATTTTCCAGATTGAGATGGTTTTCAATGACTATTTTAATAAGTTTTGAATGCCTTTTTATTTGTCTTCTTAATTCCTCTTCTGTCATGTCCACAGCTCCACCAAGTCAGGGCTCCTTTCAGGGTTTTCTTGTGCACTGGAATTTTGTAATGTGTTCTTCTGTATCCTCATTTTGAATTGTTTTATGGGTTTTAATAGGGATAGATTTTCAACTTTTGTCTTTTCACCTATTGTAGTAATTGGAAGGCTGGTCTTGGCAAGAGCTTGTCGGTATAAAAATAGATTGTGGGGGCCTCCCTGGTGGCACAAGGGGTTAAGACACAACCTGTGGGGCTGTCCACAGCCACTGCAGCATGAGTTCGATCCCTGGCCAGGGAGGAACTCACATGGTGCAGCAGACCTCTCCTGACTTGCCCGCTGCTCCCCTCAGCAGTGTATTTCAGTAGATCTGTCTGTTCTGTTCCCCACTCTGTCTCTTGTGAATCCTCTCACCCATCACGCCTCTGGCCTGTACCCCAGTTCTTGTATGCATAAATAAAATGAATCTTTTAAAAAAAAAAGGACTGTGCCGTAAGCACTAAAGATTCATGTCCAGGGCCTCCCCGGTGGCGCAGCGGTTGAGCTCTGGGTTGCGAAGCTGCCCGCAGCTTCTGCAGCACTGGTTCCGATCCCTGGCTGCTCCCCGGCCACCACCGGAGGAGGGTCCCACATGGCGCACAGACCTCTCCTGCCGCCCGCTGCTCCCCTCAGCAGTATAACTAGGTCTTTCTGCCTGCTCTCTCCCCCCTCTGGCTATGGTGAATTCTCTCACCCTCCTGCGCTTCTGACTGTACCCAGTGCTTGTATAAATAAATAAATAAATCTTTGAAAAAAAAAAAGATTCATGTCCAGTAGACTCAGAAATTTGAATTTCTTTTTGTGTTGTGAGTTTCAGAGATATGTGGTGGGAATGAAAAGTGATTTTCTCCTCCAGGTAGCTTCTTGATCCCATTGTCTCCAGGCCAAGAGTTATGCTCTTTTCCTTCACAGTACAGAATCTTTGCCTGTGATATCCCCTATTGCTTTTGGCAGGTGTTTGAGCTCTAGTTTGCACAAGTGTTCCTTTGTGGTGGTGACAGATGTTTTAGACATCTCAGTTTGTATTAGTGGTGGCAGATGCTTTTGCAAATCTCAGCCTAGGCTGGGGATGGATCAGGTGTTTTATATATCTTGGCCTGGATTTTGACTTGTAACCACTCTATAGGGAAATCTAGGTGCTCTAACACAATTCACTCTACAAACATTAAGTGTTATGAGCCTCAGACTCAAGCTAGTAGTCCTTGCCCCTTGCCTCCACCTCTGTGGCTTTCTATCAATGCAACATCTATGCTGGGTGCTTACTCATGAATCCCCTTATCCACTGCATTGCCAGGTCTTGAAAGCCCCAATGTTGGTATGTTTTTCAGTACATAGCTGTAGTGTACTCTGCACAAATTGTGCCTCACTGTTGTGGGTTGCATTGCCCCATTATTATTGTAAACAAAATTCCCTTAGAGTTTTCCCGTCCCCTTTCTTCCAAAGCAATGCTCCTACTGATGCCGGTATGCACTGTTAATTTAGCCCTTGAACCACCACAGGTTCTTGTCCCATGAAGTCATAAAAAGGAATTCACTGACATTTTACGTAAGTAAGCAGAGAGAAACAAACTTTGTTTAAGAAAGTAAAGAAATGTTTATTTACATTTTTAATAATAAATTTTATTTTTATATTCCCCATACAATTGCAACCCCCCCATTCTGACCCCAATCCCTCCCCTCCGCCGCCCCCCACCCCCCAAAAAGTGTCTCTGGTTCATAGTTTTTTGTTAATTTTGATTTTCACTTTCTTATAGTTATTCGTTTTCCTGGTCCCTTATTTAAGTTCTCTAGATTCCTGCTATGAGTGAGATCATCCAGTATTTTTCTTTTTCTTCTGGCTTATTTCGCTGAGCATGATCCCTTCTAGCGCCATCCATGTTGCTGCAAATTGCATGTGTTTATCTTTTTTGAATGCTGAGTAATATTCCATGGTATATATGTACCACATCTTCTTGATCCAGTCATCTATTTTGGGGCATTTGGGCTGTTTCCAAAGCTTAGCTATTGTAAATAGTGTTGCTATAAACATAGGGGTGCAGGTGTTCTTTGGAATTGATGAAGAAATGTTTATTTAAAGGAAGAAAGGACATCAAGGTACGCTGTACTTGGGAGGGGCAAGAAAGCCATTGTGGGCCTGTGTCTAGGGATATTTAAACCTTTTTTTCTCTATTCTAAAATCTCATCATCCTACTTTGTGATTGGCTCTTATTCCTAGTGGCTATACACCTCTAGGCAGATGTGCCCATTTTCCCAGCTCTTATCTTAGAGCTTACCTCCCCTGTCCAAGGTTTTAATGTCTCAAGTTTTACTGCCTTTGCTTAGTCCTCCTAAACTTTCTGACCTCATCTCTGAAGTATGTTTTGGTTACCAGCTCTTAGAATGTACTGTCCTAACTCAGAAGCCTCTTTAATTCTCCCAAACTCCTTGCCTGCACTGTCCCTGAAGCTGCCTAATTAACCCTAACTTGCCCCGGGAATCACTACTGTGTGTTTTGGCCTTCAGATTTTCCATCAGTGATTTTTGACTTTGTTTTATAACAGTTTTGCTATTAATATCTGGAGGAGGCAAGTCCAGTGTCTTCGCTCTGCTCCCAACTTGCCAGATTCATTCTGTATCTATTTTTATTGTTCCAATACCATAGTGTTATGGTTACTATTGCTTTGCAGTGTAACTTGAAGTCTGGAAGCATAATTACTCCACTCTTCTTTTTTCCCAGAATTTCACTAATGTTTTCTCTATTTCCTTCAACAAAGCTATTGCAGTTTTGATAGGTATTGCATTAAATTTTTATGTTGCTCTAAGTAAGTTAGTCATTTTAGCAATGGTAATTTTGTACTCATCTGTCAAGTTAATTCTTAGTAACTTAATTGTTTTTGTGTGCAATTATAAATGGAATTGTCTCATGATTTCTTTCTCTTCTAGTTCATTGCATGTAGGAACACAATAAACGTTTAGATTTTTTAGATTTTTGTAAATTGATTTTGTATCCCATCACTTTACTGTACTGTTTTATTGTTTCTAATAGTTTTTAATGCAATATTTAGGGTTTTCTATGCATATTATGTAATCTGCAAATATTGATAGCTTTACTTCTTTTCAAATTTGGATTCTTTTTACTTACAACAATGGGGTTTTTACCATTTGTAAGCTTTAAGTCTTGAAATGTAATGGAATTAGCACTTTCAAAGCTATTGTTTCATAGATAATATTACTTAGGATGATGCTAAATTTTATAAATAAATCTTTAAAAGTGTTTTTAAACATACAGAGACAAACACAGATACATATCAAAAACTAGGGAGGAACATTTTAATGTCTGAAATTTGGCATACACTAGCTTAAATAATCTAAGGATTCCCGCAGAGAGAAGGAATGTTAAGTATATGAATACAGAATAAACAGGCAATATTTGTGAATATAAAATTTTGACTGAAGCATAAGGCATGTTAGAAAACCATGGGAATGAGGCTTGGCAGATGGAACTAGATAAAGAAGACTACAATATAGAAGTCATAGAATATGGAAAGTCACTGAAGTGTTTTAAACAGAAATAAAAGAGGGAAATGGAAACATTTATTGATTGAGTAATTTGTATGTGCTGGTCACCGTCCTATGGAATTTTCATATATCCTCTTACTTAATCCTTAGAAAAAAATAAATCTATGAAATAGAGACAAATATTATTTGTTATCTTGTCATTGAATAAATTGAAGCCCAGAGAAGTTAATTGACTTCCTTAAGATAACACAAGTAGAGGGTGAAGGAAAATTCAGACCCAAAACAATATGTTGCCAAACCCAATCTCCTTTTCATCACTCACTGAAAGATGAATGGAACAATGGAGTACAGAACAGATTTGAGAAGAGAATATAACAGGAGGTGGAGAGCCCTATTAGAAGATATCAATGATTTAACTTCAAGGTAATACGAGCATAGATTAGGGCAGCGACAGAAAGGCTGAAGATAGAGGGTAATTCTAAAAGAATTTTTTTCCCAAAGGAGCACTAAAGACTATAATCAGAAAAAAATGAAAGAGGAAATGAATCTTTACAAGTAGGAAAAAATCAGTCTTTGAAGGTTTTTTTTTTTTTTGTATATTTTTACTAAAACATTTTTGAGTCATACCCTGAAGAATCTTTCTTCAATGAGAAAAACATACTTTGCAACTGGAAGAGATGTTCATTTTCCTGAACACCAGAGGTTTGTTTTGGAGCTAGGTATCAGTATAGGGAAACTTTTTAAGGCCTCCTTTGAGGAACCTGTAGTTCTGAAAAGGGAAATGGTTAGTCTCACAGGACGTGAATTTCTACAGAAGAGTATTTCAGAGAATTTCTTTAAGAAGACATTTTCTACAGCTAAATAACTGGCTGATAGAGTATACATGTTGCAAATTAACCAAGGTGATGGGAATTGTCCCAAATTCTTGGTAATTTCTTTAGTTGCCATATAATCAGTCACGAACAATGGGCAAGGGATAAGGCATATTTTGTCCCTGTTACTTTTTTTTAGGTTTCTTTGTATGACACTAATTTCATATATGTTATTAGGATTAATCACTAGGAAACTGATGGAATAGTTAAAAAGTATATTTGTGCCCCATCTTATTTTGTTGGCTATTTGTTCAGCTTTCTCTCCAAGGATATGGTGTTTTTCAGATCATCTGGTTTCCTGTCATCATAAAGGAATGCTATATTAAACAGGAAGGGTTTTTGGAAGAAGGCAGTGTGAATACAGGATAATAGCTTCCAAGTGACTGGAATATTAGGCACTGACAAGCAGAAAATGATTCCTCAAATCAGCATTTCTCAAATAATCAATTAAAACAAATTCTTCAAATGAGCAATTCTCATACCTTTCAGTCCAATACCTCTTTGCACTCTTAAAGGTTTAGTTTCTAAAAGAGTTTTTGTTTATGTGGGTTTCACTGATCAGTATTAGACAATAAAATCTGATGTTTTGAAATACTGATTCATTAAAAATAAATTGTGTTAATAAAATAAATTATTTTATGAAATATAACTCATAAAAAGTGGTGAGAAGGGTGAAATTATTTTACATTTTTGCAAACCATTTTAATGATTGGCTAATAGAGGTCAGTTGAATTTCATATATTTTTAAGATAACTTATTTATTTATATATATTTTACGTCATTGTTCATTTTCTACAATGTTTGCTTTCTCCTTTCAGATGTAGTCCCCATAGAATTCCCACCACCAATTAACCTGTGGACTATCACCATAGTCCCTTTTGCTCTTCCCGCCTGTTTCAATCCTTCTCCATGTCCCTCCCTTGTTGAATGTCTTAGATTTATAGTGGCCTGCTAGCTTTGTCTCTTTTTTTTTGCCCTAATACCTTATTTGTTTAACCTATATTCCTCCTATAAGTGGAACCATCTGATATTTTTCTTTTTCCTTCTGACTTATTTCACTGAGCATAATCCCTTCCAGCTCCATCATGTTGCTGTAAATGGCATGAGTTTATCTTTTTTAATTGCTGGATAGTATTCCATTGTGTGTGTGTATGTATGTATATGTGTGTGTGTATTATATATATTATATACACACACACATACCACATCATCTTGATCCAGTCATATAATTTTGGGTATTTGGGTTATTTCCATATCTTACCCATTATAAATAGTGCTGCAATAAGCATAGGAATGAATGAATCATTTTGAATTAATGTTTTTGTGTCATATGGGTAGATTCCTAGGAGTGGAATTTCTGGGTCATATGGTAACTCCATTTTTAGTAGTCTGAGGAACCTCCATACAGCTTTCCATAGTGGATGGACTAGTTTGCATTTCCACCAGCAGTGTAGGAGAGTTCCTTTTTCTCCACATCCTTGCCAACATTTGTTGTCGCTAGTTTTTTTAATATGTGCCATTCTCACTGGTCTGAGAAGGTATCTCACTGTGGTTTTTGATTTGCATTTCCCTGATTTAAAGTGATGTTGAATATTTTTTCATATGCCTGTAGGACATTGCATTTCCTCTTTGGAGAAATGTCTGTTTAGCTCTTCTGCCCATTTTTTGACTGGATTGTTTACTGTTTTCGTTGAGTTGTGTGAGCTCTTTGTATATCTTTGTGATCAGACCCCTATCAGTTGTATGGAGAGAAAAACTTTCTCCCCAGTCAATGGGGTGTCTCTTTGTTTTGGCTAATGTCTTTTCGCTGTGCAGAAGATTTTTAGTTTGATGTCATCCTAGCTGTTTCTCTTTTCCTTCACTTTTTTTGCTTTGGGGAATGAGTCTTTAAAGAAGTTACTGAGATGTATGTCATGTAGTGTTTTACCTATATTTTCTTCTATATATTTAATGGTTTCAGGACTTATGTTCAATTCTTTTATCCATTTTGAGTTGATTTTTGTGCATGTTGTGAGGCAGTGGTCTAGTTTCATTCTTTTGCTTATGGTGGTCCAAATTCCCCAGCACAATTTATTGAACAAACTTGTTCCATTGAATATTCTTTGTTCCTTTGTCAGAGATTAGTTGTCCATATATGTGTTGCTTTATTTCTGGACTTTCTGTTCAGTTCCACTGGTCTGTGCGTCTGTTTTTGTTCCAGTACCATAATGTTTTAATTGTTATGGTTTGTAGCATAGTTTGAAGTCTAGGAGTGTGATAGCCCATTCTGCTTTTTAGTCGGGAGAGCTTTGGCTATTTGAGGTTTTTTTTGTGGCTCCATATGAATTTCACAAATGTTCTATTTCTTTGAAGAATGTCATTAAGATTTTTATTACGATTGCATTGGCCCTGTAAGTTGCTTCAGTAGGATGGCCATTTTAATAATGTTAATTCTTCCAATCCATGAGCAGAGGCTGTCTTTCCATTTCTTTGTGTCTTCTTCTATTACTATTAACAATGTTTTATAATTTCCTTTGTATATGTCCTTTACCTCCTTGGTTAATTTTATTTCCAGGTATTTGATTCTTTTTTTCAATTTTAAAAGGAATGGTTTTCTTCATTTCTTCAGATTAATTGATGCATATAAGAAGGCTACTGATTTTTGTGTGTTGATTTTGTATCCCGCTTTACTAAACTGGTTGATTATTTTAATTTTTTTTCTGTGGAGTTTTTAGAGTTCTCTATGTATTTTATCATATTATCTGCAAAGAGTGATAGTTTTACTTCTTTCCCTGTTGGAATTCCTTGTCTGTTTTTCTCTTATCTTATTGCTCTAGGTAGGACTTCCAGTATTATATTGAAAAGCAGTGGCAAGAGTGGACATCCTTACCTTGTTTCTGATCTTAAAGGAAAGGCTTTCAGCTTTTCACCATTGAGAATGACATTGGCTGTGTGTTTGTCATATATGGCTTTTATCATGTTAATGTATGTTCCTTCTATACCGAGAATTTCGAGGGCCTTCATCATAAATGGATGTTGAACATTGTTGAATGCTTTCTCAGCATCTATTGATATGATCACACGGTTTTCATTTTTTTTTTGTTGATGTGCTGGGTAACATTAATTGATTTTTGGATGTTGAACTGTCCTTGTGTCCCTGGAATAAATCCCACTTGGTCATGGTGAATTATCTTTTTGATGCATTGTTGCATTCTCTTGGCAACAATTTTATTGAGGATTTTTGCATCAGTGTTCATTAGAGATAGTGGCCTGTAGTTTTATCTTTTTTGTGTTGTCTTTGGTTTTGATATTAGTGTAATGTTGGCTTTATAAATGTATCTGGTAGTATTCCTTCTTTCTCAATTTTTTTAAAGAGTTTGTTTAGGATAGACACTAGTTCCTTTCTGAAAGTTTGGTAGAATTCAGTTTGAAGCCGTCTGGTCCTGGGCTTTTTTGTTTTTTACAGAAGGGTTTTGGTTATTCTTTCAATTTCACTGCTTGTAAATGGTCTGTTTATGTGTTCTATTTCTTCTTTACCTAGCTTTGGATGATTATGTCATTCTAGGAATTTGTCCTTCTCTTCTACATTGTTGAACTTGTGTGCATATAAATGTTCATGGTAATCTCTGATTATTCTTTCAATTTCTATTGCGCCTTTTGTAATTTCTCCTCTTTCATTTATGATCTCATTTATTTCTGTTTGCTCCCAATTGTTCTTCATGAGCCTGGCTAGAGGTTTCTCTATTTTGTTCATTTTTTCAAAGAACCAACATTTGGTTTCGCTGATCTTTTTGGATTGATTTTTTTTTTTAATTTCTATGTCATTTATTTCCGCTTTCATTTTTATTACTTCCATACTTCTACTGGTTTGGGGTTTTTTGTTGTTCTTTTTTAGTTCTTTGAGATGGGAGATTTGGTAGTTTCTTTGAGTCCTTTCTTGTTTCTTGATGTGAGTTATATTGCTATATAATTATATACTTACCGCTTATTATTGTTTTTGCTGTGTTCCATATATTCTAAAGTTGTGTCCGCATAGTTGTTCATCTCAAAGTATTTTTTTAAGGTACAGCAGGGTTTTTTTTTAATTCTTAATAAATTTTATTTTATATAATTCTTACATAGTTTTTCATTTTTCACAATGTATGCATTTTCATTTTGGTTATAGTCCCAATACAATTCCCACCCCCCTTATTTTGACCCTAATCCCTGCTCTCTTCCACCACCAACCCCCCGTAATGTATCTCTGGTTTATAGTTGCTTGTTGATTTTGATTTTTTTATTATAATTAGTCTTTTTCCTGGTCCCTTATTTAGGTTTTCTAAATTCCTGCTATAAGTGAGACCATCCGGTATTTTTCTTTTTCTTTCTGGCTTATTTCACTGAGCATGATCCCTTCCAACTCCATCCATGTTGCTGCAAATTGCATGAGTTTATCTTTTTTGGTTGCTGAATAATATTCCATTGCATATATGTACCACATCTTCTTGATCTAGTCATCTAATTTTGGGCATTTGGGTTGTTTCCATAGCTTAGCTATTGTAAATAGTGCCGCTATAAACATAGGGGTGCAGGTACCCTTTGGAATTAATGTTTGTGTCCTTTGGGTAAATACCTAGGAGTGGAATTGCTGGATCATATGGAAGCTCTGTCTTCAGTAGTTCGAGGACTCTCCATACAACTTTCCATAGTGGTTGGACCAGTTTGCACTCCCACCAACAGTGCAGAAGAGTTCCTTTTTCTCCACATACTTGCCAATTTGTTGTTGCAAGTTTTTTTTAATATGTGCCAATCTCACTGGCATAAGATGTTATCTCATTGTAGTTTTGATTTGCATTTCCCTGATGACAAGTGATGTTGAACATTTTTTCATATGCCTGTTGGCCATTTGTATTTCCTCTTTGGAGAAGTTTCTTTTTAGCTCTTCTGCCCATTGTTTGACTGGATTATTTTCTTTGTTTTTGTTCAGTCTCATGAGCTCTTTGTAGATTTTTGTGATCAGTGCTTTATCATTAGTGTTGTGTGCAACAATTTTCTCCCAGTCGGTGGGGTTTCTCTTTGTTTTGGATATTGTCTCTTTCACTGTGTAAAAGCTTTTTAATTTGATGTAGTCCCAGCTGTTTATCTTTGGCTTTGTTATCACTGCTTTGGGTGATGTGTCTGTAAAGATGTCTTTGAGGTGCATGTCATGTAGCATTTTGCCTATATTTCCTTCTATATATTCTATGGTTTCAGGTCTTATATCTAGTTCTTTAATCTATTTTGAGTTGTTTTTTTTGTGCATGGTGTGAGGTAATGGGCAATCTTCATTACTTTGCATGTAGCGACCCAGTTTTCCCAGCACCATTTATTGAACAAACTTTCTTTGCTCCATTGCATAGTCTTTGCTCCTTTGTCAAAGATTAGTCGACTATAAATCTGTGGGTTAATTTCTGGATTTTCTATTCAGTTCCATTTGTCCGTGTGTCTGTTCTTGTTCCAATACCATGCAGTTTTGATTATTATGGTTTTGTAGTATAGTTTGAAGTCTGAGAGTGTGATGCCTCCATTCCCTTCTTTTTTTTTCAGAAGAGCTTTGGCTATTTGGGGGTTTGGGTGGCTCCATATGAATTTCATCATATTTGCTCTATTTTCTTTGAAGAATGTCATTAAATTTTTTGGAATAGCATTGAATCTGTAAATTGCTTTTGGTAGGATGGCCATTTTGATAATGTTAATTCTTCCAATCCATGAGGAGGGGGTGTCTTTCCATTTCTTTGTGCCTTCTTCTATTTCTTTTAACAGTGTTTTATAATCTTTGTATAGGTCCTTTATTTCATTTGTTAGGTTTATTCCCAAGTATTTGTTTTTTTGTTTCAATAATAAAAGGGGTGGTTTTCTTGATTTCTTCTTCAGATTTATTGTTTGTGTATGGAAGACTACTGAATTTTGTGTGTTGATTTTGTATCCTGCTATTTTACTAAATTGATTAATTAGTTTAATTAGTTTTTCTGTGGAGTTTTTGGGGTTCTCTATGTATATTATTATATCATCTGGAAATAGTGATAGTTTGACTTCTTTCTTACCTATTTAGTTTCCTTGTATGTCTTTCTCTTGTCTTATTGCTCTGACTAGGACTTCCAGTATAATATTGAAAAGCAGTGGTGATAGCGGACATCCTTGTCTTGTTCCAGATCTTAATGAAAATGCTTTCACTTATCACCATTGAGAATGATATTGGCTATGGGCTTTCATATATGGTCTTTGTGATGTTGAGGTATGTTCCTTGTATCCCGAGAATTTCAAGGGCCTTTATCATAAATGGCTGTTGTACTTTGTTGAAAGTTTTCTCAGCATCTATTTATATTGTCATATGGTTTTTATATTTCTTTTTGTTGATGTGTTGGATTACATTGATTGATTTTCTATGTTGAACCGTTCTTGTGTCCCTGGAATAAATCAGTTTTTTAATCATGGTGATTTAAATTCTCTATCGGGAAGACTCATAAGTTCCTCTAACTCACTGGTGTTGCAGTCTGGTCTTTGATTTTTTTTTTGTGTGTGTGTGTGTTGTGTCTTTTCCCCAGGGACATGCTTGGTTGCTTGTAATTTTTCTTCACCATGCTGTTTGTTTTCTAATTTGTCCTATGCATTGGGACACTGTGTTGCTGGTACTGGCTGGCATCACTTCAGTGTGCTCTTTCTGGAATGTCAAGAACTGGTGGTTCAACTGAGTCCAATACTGTTATGCTAGAAGTCCAGTAGGGCAGTGGTATTGTGGATATGTTAATAGTCACTGTCCCTGAAAATCTCCTCTTTCTGTATTTGTTTAATACCAGAGGTGGGTTTTGAGGTGTCACAGACTGCCCTGGTTGTGGTTGGATCACCTGTTGGGCTTCAAATCGCTGTATCCCACTCTGGGCTCTGACTTGTTGCCAGGCAGGACCTGGCTTGTGGGGGCCTTCAACTCACCTCTGACTGTGGCAACAGCCCTGTCTTAGTTCCACATAACAGCTTTGGTGAGGTCCGGACACACGCAGAATTCTCTGTCTTAAATATGGCACGTCTGCCGGGCATTTCCCTGCACCCTTGCTTTTATCAGTGTCTTTTTTCTAATATCACTTCTTCACTTTTCTAAATCTCCAAGCAGAGAGGATGGGGGCCTTCATCCCAACTGCAGTATTAATCTTGGGTCTTCAGAAAAGGTGCTGGTGAAGAAAAGATCCAGGGAGTAGAACCCTTCATCAGGTGCGATTTGCATCATGTGACATACTATGTCACTCTTACTGTCTCTCTTAAGAACTAATTCAATATCTGTCTCAAATAGTGGACTCTTGTATAAATGTATAATCTACCACAAGGTCAAGATAATGGTCTCATTGTCTCTGCCAGATCACTAAAGATGCCAGGACCCAGGACCAAATTTTTATTTCTTCTTTGATCTCCTCTTTAATCCAATGTTCTTCCAGTAGTGTGGGTTTCAGTCTCCACAAAATGGGAGGGTTCCTTGCTTTCTTTTATGGTTTAATTCTAGTTTGATGCTTTTATGATCAGAGAAGATAGTTGGTCTGATTTTGATCTTAATGTATCTGTTGATGTTTGTCTTGTGATCCAATATGTGATCAATCCTGGAGAACGATTTAGGTACTCTTGAGAAAAATGTGTACTCAGCTTTTTTTTTCTCTTGATTTTGGCTTTAGGACTTCTTGAAGTATTTGTTGGTGTGGCCATTTAGTAGTAATGAATTTCTGGAGATTCTGCTTTAGAAGGTCCTTATTTTTCCTTCATAGAGGAAGGAGAACTTTGCAAGGTAAAGTATTCTTGGATGACATTTGTTGACTTGGATTTTGTTGAATATGCCACTCCATTCTCTTCTTGCACATAGTGTTTCTTCCGAGAAGTTTGATGTCAGCCTGATTTGTTTTCCTTTATATGGTATGTGTTTCTTCTCTCTCATCAGTTTCATTATTTTTTCCTTGTCTTGGACTCTTGGAAGCTTTACTATTATGTGGCTTGCTGTAGTTTTCCTTTCATTGTAGTATTTGGTGTTCTTCTAGCTTCCTGTATGTCTATTTTCCTCTCCTTCTTCATGCTTGGGACGTTCTCTTCAATTAACTCCTTGAATAGTAGGTCAGTTTCTTTGTCTTGCTCCTCACCTTCTGGGATTCCTATAACTCTTATGTTTCCTTTCCTCATGGTGTCATAGTTCTTGAAGTGTTTCTTCATTCTTTTTCCTTTGTACTTCTCTTTCCTTTCTTTTTTTTTTTTTTTGGCTCTTTTTTATGTCTGTATCTTTGAGAGTACTGATTTATTCTTCCATTTAATCAATTTCGTTTTCATTGTTTTTCCCAGATTTCTTTAGCTCCTCCATTAATCTTTTAATATTTTGCATTTCCTCTTTAAAGACACAATTTCATTCTTCAGTTCATTAATTACATTTTTCATATCAGTATTTTCCTTTTTGTCTTCTTTATGTTTTTGAATCACGGCAATTCTAAATTTTCTAACTCAGAGGCAGAAAAGTTCTTTCATGTCATAGTTGTTGAGTTCTGGGGGCTGATTTTTTTTTTGTGGTGTGTCCTTCTCCAGAGGGCTTGTTTGGTTATTTGTATGTTTCTTTCTCCCTGTTGTTTGTTTTCTAATTTGTTCTATGCATTGGGTCACTTTACCACTAGTGTTGGCAGACACCCCTTTGAGGTGCTCCTTCTGGTACATTGGAAACTGGTGACCAGAGTGAGACTGGCAATGTTACACTAGACTCCACAAGGATAGTGGTGCTCTGGATGGGTGGATGGGCACTGTCCCTGAAGATCATTGAGTCTCTATATGCTTCTGGTCTGCTCCCTTACATGCTCATCTTTACGTTAGTTTGCTGAACCTTCCCTCTGTCTTTACTCAGTTCCATTGGGGCATCACAGGATTGCTGGCATCAACTGCCCTGCTGGCTGGCCTGTACTTTCCTGGGACCCACAGTTCACCTACTAATTTTAAGACCCATCATATAATAAGTATAAAACACATGCAATATTATTTTAATTTTCATGGAATCAGTGAAATCATTCAAATGATAGTTAAAAGCCTGTGTACAGGTCCCACCAGGACTGGTGAGACCCTGGACCCTGTCAGGAAGGGAGCCAGATTAGCCAGAGACCTTGCAACTTTCCATGGGATGCTTCCAGCACCTGCCTAGAACAGCAGAGGTCTCATGGCTTTCTCCATGACACCACCAAACCCCATTCAGTCAGATGAGACTCTGAACCTCCATTGGGAAGGAAGCCAGAGAGGCCTGAGGCCTTGTGACCTTCTATAGGACCCCACCAGTCCACTCACAGAATAGCAGAGATCTGTGACTTCTATAAGACCCTGCCAGTGCATGCACAGCCTGGTGAGGCTCCAGACCCCTGTTGGGGAGGAAGCCAGAGCACACAGAGGTTTTCAGAGGCCCTGCCAACACCTACCAAAACCAGCAGAGGCCTCATAACCTCCTACAGGTCTCAGCCAGGACCTGCTCAGATCAGCAGAAACATCACGACATTTTACAGGACCACACCAGTACCTGCACAGACCCAAAAAAGGCCTCTGACCTCCCACAAGATCCCTACCAGCACTTGCACGGACTCATGAGACCCTGGGCCCACATCAGGGAGTAAGCCAGAGTGGCCAGAGGCCTCCTGTGAAACACTGTTGGCTATTTGCCCAGATAGGTGAGAACCCTGAAAATGAGGGAGGAGGAGCAATGCCCAGAGGAAAATGCTATTACAATAGCTGGGTTCTGAAGTAATAGGCAGAAAGAAAAACCCAACAGAATTCAAACTGGTCCAGCCACATGGAAAGATATGTGGTACTTCCTCAATCTACTAAAAATGAAGCTATCATATGACCCAGAAATTTCACTCCTAGGAATCTACCCAAATGACACCAAAACATTAATTCAAAAGGAAACCTGCACTTTTATGTTTATTGCAGCACTATTTACAATAACTAGGATATAGAAACAACCTAAATTCCCCCAAACAGATGACTGAATCAAGAAGATGTGGTACATATACACAATGGAATACTATTTAGCAATCAAAAAAGATAAACACATGCCATTTGCAGCACCATTGATGGAGCTTTAGGGGGTTATGCTCAATGAAATAATCAGAAGGAAAAGAAAAATATTGGTTTCTCTCTTATAGGAGAAATATAGGGGAACCAAATAAGGGATCGAGGGGAGGAGACAAAACTAGCAGGCAACTATAAATCTAAGACATTCATCAGGGAAGGGGCATGGAAAAGGATTAAAACAGGGGTGGGAAGAGCACAAGAGCCTGTGGTGATGGTTCACAGGTGACTTTGTGGTGGGAATTTTATAGGAA